>NW_026863658.1:0-223827 GCF_026571515.1 Ruditapes philippinarum | reverse complement strand
TTTACCAATGCTTCGATTTTGGAACAGTCCATTCTGCGTTCAAGGGATTTCATTATCAAAATACCAGGATTAATTATTATTAAACTCAAACAAGAGGGCCATGATGGCCCTGAGGTCGCTCACCTGTATATAGGCCCCCCAACCCCCACCCCAACGTTGCAGGGCCAATTTAACCCAGGGGCTTTTATTGCACAAACTTGGTAGACACCCATAAGAAAATGTTTCATGCTAAACATCTCAGCTCTACCTCATTGGGCTTTTTAAAAGAAGATTTTTTTTAAAGTTTTTACTATACACATATAGTTAAAAACAATGACACCCCTGGGGCGGGGCCAGTTTTGACCCAAGGGCTTTTATTTGAACACACTTTGTAGACACTTACTAGAAGATGTTTCATGCTTAATATTTAAACTCTAGCTATTTGGGTTTTTTCAAAGAAGATTTTAAGTTTTTGCTATACACATATAAAGAAAATCAATGACCCCCGGGGCAGGGCCAATATAGACCCCAGGTCTTTTATTTGAACAAACTTTGTAGACACTTTCTAAAAGATGTTTCATGCTGAATATCTTAACTCTAGCTATTTGGGTTTTTTCAAAGAAGATTTTTTAAGTTTTTGCTATACACATATAAGGAAAATCAATGACCCCCGGGGCAGGGCCAATTTTGACCCCAGGGCTTTTATTTGAACAAACTTGGTAGACACCCATTAGAACATGTTTCATGCTAAATATCTTAGCTCTAGCTCTTTGGGTTCTTTAAAAGAAATTTTTTTAAGTTTTTACTATATGCATATAGGGAAAATCAATGACCCCCCGGGGCGGAGCCAATTTTGACCCCAGGGCTTTTATTTGAACAAACTTGGTAGACACTTACTAGAAGATGTTTCATGCCAAATATCTAAGCTCTAGCTCTTATGGTTTTTTAAAAGAAGATATTTAAAGTTTTTTCTTTCGGTTGCCATGGCAACCAGAGTTCTGCATGGAATTAAATTCTTTGAACAATTTTTAAAGGTGACCACCAAAGGAACATTCCTGTGAAGTTTGGATGAAATTGGCTCAGTGGTATATGAGGAGATGTCATTTAAAGTAAAAGTTTACGGACGGACGCCGGACGAAAAGCGATCACAAAAGCTCACCCTGTCACTTTGTGACAGGTGAGCTAAAAACACACATCAATGTGCAGCAACAAAACAACTAAACCATGGAACTTGACATGTACAATACAAATTATGCAAAAAACTTCAGTTTAAGTTTATTTATAAACATCGTAAACATTGCTAAATGGTCAATTAGGATAGTGATTTTACCTTCTTATTTTCTTCTTTTGCCATTTCTTCTTTTTCAGTAGCACTATAGTTTGAAAAGGTAATGTTTGCATCTGGAGGTTTAGTATTAAGAGTGATTGAAACAGATTGCAAGTCATTCAAAATTTCTGTAAAAGTAAACAGAATATATGTAAATATATACTATGTGCATGTTTGAGTAAAATATTTTTATTGAAGAAATGAAATTTATTGAAATCTATAATATTCTTACTGAATATGTCTTATTTAAATAAAAGAAAGTACAAACTATGTATGGGAATATGCATTCCTTATTACGGGTCAAGTGCCTTTCTTAAAAAAACTGCCAGTTTATTTAAATGACACTATTATTAATGGTGTATCAACTTATATTTTTATAGTTACCTCAAGTATTGTTTTATTTGCCATTTTTTTAACTAGGAAGTAAAAAAAATGTGCATTATCTCCAGACTGTCATCTACCCATTTTTCAAGTTTCTTAAAAATATTTTCAGTACTTTTTGCGTTATCAGGGGATCCAGGTTTGTGGACTGACAGACAGACAATTCTGAAGAGGCACTATACTGTTGGTTAACTTAAAATTTTCAAAATTTATTTAATATCCCCCTTAATGATGAAGAATTGTGCCAAAAATAACACATTTTACCAAATAACACACAATTACAATCAAGAAAATGGCTTTTTTACTAGGCACTAAAGAATAAGTAATTTTATGCATAAAAATAAAATTTAACCATTCATTTCGATAAAAGAAATTTGTGTCTATAAAAAAGAAAATCATGAAGAAATTTTCACTTCTTATATAATATTACTTTAAATTCAAGGTTACCGATAACTTCTTCTTCAGTAGCACTTTCTGTTAGGTTGCCACTTAAATCATCTACTGTATTTCCAAGCTCTTCATTTGTAACAGGGGTTGGTTCCACCTTGTGTTTAAAAAGAAATGCTTATGTAAGACAAAGAAAATGTCAAATGTTATGGTTGAGTTTTACTTCACAACAACACAATAGAGGTTGTATGGCAACTTTCCAGCTTAGTGGTGGAGGAAGGCCTAAGGTGCCCTTCTGTGCATAATAATTCAGGCAAGAACAAGCATCTGAGTAGAACGAGTAGTAGCGGTGGTTGAACTGTGCTCTGGTGAATTCAATGTGGCTTACTGTCGTGACCCGGAGTGAAAACTACCAACACCACCACTGAGTAGAACCACAAACATACTATAAGTTTGCTTGGATAGCGTCCTCACATAAAAGAAACTAAAATCCAACAGCAATGTGGGTCAAGTGGTTCGAAGTCTGCAACCATAACCACTTGGTCGTGAATGCTCAGCCCATTAATATTTCGTGATTTAAAATTTGATAACTATAAATTACCTTTCTATTGATTGAACTCATTCATCAAGGTTCTTTTATGTCATACAACTTCCGTTATCAAATGAGATGCGCACTAACCATTATCGTGACAATCAGTGCGCTTCTGATATTCAAGCTAGTCCGATGTGTATTCGACAGCTTGTAAACTTTACAGTTTACTATATACATGTCCGTGCATTTATTGTTTTACAATTGCGTACTGTACTATAAATAAAGCGACGCCGTATTATTATTATCAATAAGACATATTATTTCTATTATTTATTGTATCAAAATATTTCTTTGACGTGGTCAAGGTGTTTATTATTTTTCGTTCAGAAAAATATTTCGTTCAAAATAAATTTTGAATCGATAAATTGTAAACACATGTAGGAGTGTTTCCGGTTTTAATTTCATCATGGCTGACTCTATGATATGCAGAATTCTTCTTTAATTTTGTTTCTAAAGGCAGTGGAAAGATAGAAACGACACATGACAAGGAGAACAATCGTAAGAATTCATCCGGCACGGCCGGAACGAAGAGTAAATCTACAATCCTGTTCAAAAGCCCAGTGGTAGTTCCTCGTCCTCCGTGCAAAACCAAAATATAAACAAGGAGGTTATATAAGTTATGAAAGAACTAAATTACAATATTAACACCCAGAATAAACGCATTGAACAGCAGGATGAAAGAATTGAACAGTTAGCACAGAAGTTTGAGTGGTATTTTCTTGATGCGGGTCAAAATGACTATGATAATTCTTGTAATTATGATGACCCAGATGAAGTGTCAGATTTAATTAATCCTGCATTTGATAACGATTCGTCGTCTGAACCTCCCCAGAAAAGACAAAAAACTGGTGAACAATCAGTGATTTTTCTCACTTAATTGGAAAGAGGCATTTATATTAATAGCCTCTTCATTTTGGGAAAAATATCCCTAAAATTGCTGATTTGGGAAGTAAAAAAGCTGGTTTAAGTTCAGATTTTTGGGAAAACTGCATGATTTTAAAGAACATTTCAATATGGAATTTTTTCGGAGTTTATAAGTAGAAAATTCACTGACAATCTATATTTAAGACTTTGGGTGAAAAATTCCTTCAATCTGAGTCTGTTGACAGTGAAGTGAATGATGATTTAGCTACTTTTGTTAATAGTGCATTTAGGTCAGGTATATCCGAAGAAAAACAGAGTGAATTAGTAAAAGAGATACACCGCTCCAATAATTGTGAAGCTCTGGTGAAGACTAGGGTAAATCAAGGTATATGGCGTCTGCTCAAACCATATAAACAGACTCAGATGACTCTAAATAACAATGTTTCCAGAATTTTATTGTTAAGGCAGCAACAAACATAACAAAACTCTTAGATAAACACAGTGGAGTGTTTGATTCAGAAGATTTAGATTGGGGTTCAAACACTCTGGCTTTATTAGGTCAAGCTAATAAATTGCTTAGCAACAGGCATAAGAAAATGCACAAGGCGGATTTAGATCCAAAGTATCATTATTTAGCATCATCCAGTCTACCCTTCACTGATCTGTTATATGGGGAGGATTGTGATGTGAACAAAAATGTCCGTGAGATAAATGATATGAACAGAATTGGCCGCTGTGTAGGTAGAGGATATACAAACAGAGGCTCAACAATGTTTAGAGGTCTCCATCCTTTCCGAAGAGGAGGAAGAGGGCGTGGTAGATGGCCAAGGTTTGAAAGTCAGACTGTGCCAAAAAACCTGAAAATGGTGCCAAGAAGCATTAAACGTAAGTGAATTTCAAGCTGGTAGATTAAAAAGTTATGTTGAAAATTGGAGAAATATTACTTTTGATAGAAATATACTTGATATTGTACAGCATTGTCATATTGAATTTATGCAAGGTGTAAATCCTGTTAAATCTGATTGTAATAGTTTGGTTTTCTGCCAAAGAAGAAGAAATTATAGATAAAGAAATTGAACTAAAACAGTATCCAAAGGACACGGATGCCCCCACTGTGCAGATGTGCTCGTAAACAAGAGCATGCATATCTGTATAGAAGTTTAAGCAAAATCTGCCATCCGATTTAAGAGGAGTTGCGTTCACAAAATTTCTATGTGGTATATAGTGAAAAAATCAACAAAGGGCCATAATTCTGTTAAATTTGGTCGCATCACAATTCCTTCCTTTACTTCCATCTACACATTAAGGTTGTTCATCCCTGGAAGTTTAAGCAAAATTAAGAGGAGTTGCGTTCACAAATTTTCTATATGGTATATAGTGAAAAAATCAACAAAGGGCCATAATTCTGTAAAATTTGGTCGCAGCAAAAATTCCTTCCTTTACTATCATCTACACATTAAGGTTGTTCATCCCTGGAAGTTTAAGCAAAATCTGCTATCCGGTTTAAGAGGAGTTGCATTCACAAAATTTCTACATAGTATATAGTGAAAAAATCAACAAAGGGCCATAATTCTGTTAAATTTGGTTGCAGCAAAAATTCCTTCCTTTACTACCATCTACACATTAAGGTTGTTCATCCCTTGAATTTTAAGCAAAATCTGCCATCCGGTTTAAGAGGAGTTGCGTTCACAAGATTTTGGGATGTACGGACAGACTTAAATTAAGATTTAAAAAATCAGGAAAAATCTATCAGTATGTTGCATTACCAAATGTTATTTCTTGTGCGCCATTATTGTTCACAAAATTGATGAAACCTGTATATGCATCTTTACGCATGCTGGGACACACAAATTCTGGTTATATTGATTACTCTTTATTAATGTCAAATTCCTTTACTGGTTGTGTTCAAAATGTAAAAGACTCAATTGATTTGATGTCAAATGTTGGATTTGTTATTCATGAGAAAAAATCTGTTTTAATTCCAGCAAAGAAAATTACATTTCTTGGAAATGATATTGATTCTGAAACTATAGAACTCCGCGAGTCAGATGTGTCGCCTTGTGAACAATATAGTTTAGGAGAAATGGCCAGGAAAAAAATGAAATATGAAAACTAACAAAGGTCAATAACTTAAAATTTAATAAGTGCAGAGCAACAGTTTCTATGTACTGCACTTCTTATCTTATCAATAAGATCTATCATTCTATGAAGTTTCAAGTCCATATCTTTTATAAGTTATGAGAAATAGCCTGGACAAAAATAAAGTATGAAAATTAATAAAGGGTAAAAACTCACAAATAAGAAGTGCAGAGTACCGGTTCTTGTACACTGCACTTTTTCTTAATGAGATCTATCATCCTATGAAGTTTCATGTCCATAGCTTTCATACTTGAGGAGAAATGACCGGGACAAAGTATGAAAATTAACAAAGGGCAATAACTCAAAAAATAAGAAATGCAGAGTACTGGTTCTTGAGCACTGCACTTCTTCTTAATGAGATCTATCATCCTATGAAGTTTCAAGTCTATTGCAGCTGGCTTTTATACTTTCGGAGAAATGGCCCGGAAAAAATAAAGAATGAAAATTAACAAAGGGCAATAACTCAAAAAATAAGAAATGCAGAGTACCAGTTCTTGTGCAATGCACTTCTTCTTTATGAGATCTATCATCCTATGAAGTTTCAAGTCCATAGCTTTTATACTTTAGGAGAAATGGCCCGGACAAAAATAAAGTATGAAAATTAACAAAGGGCAACAACTCAAAAAATAAGAAAGGCAGAGAACCAGTTCATGTGCACTGCACTTCTTCTTTATTAGATCTATCATCCTATGAAGTTTCAAGTCCATAGCTTTTATACTTTAGGAGAGATGGCCCGGACAAAAAACAAGTATGAAAATTAACAAAGGGCAATAACTCAAAAAATAAGAAATGCAGAGTACCGGTTCTTGTGCACTGCACTTCTTCCTAATGAGATCTATCATCCTATGAAGTTTCAAGTCCATAGCTTTTATAGTTGAAGAGAAATGGCCCGGACAAAATTAAAGTATGAAAATTAACAAAGGGCAATAACTCAAAAATTAAGAAGTGCAGAGTACCGGTCCTTGTGAACTGCACTTCGGGTTCATGAAAGAATCTGTGATGCGAGCCTGTACGGCTGGGGATCTGTATGTTCAGATATTTCTATTGGCAGCAGATGGACTGAAGATGAAGCAAAAAATCATATAAATTACTTAGAATTATTAGCTGTCTTTTTGGCACTAAAGTCATTCTGTAAATTCCTAACACATAAACATGTTCAAATAAAATCTGATAATTCTTGTGCAGTTTCATTTATAAATAATATGGGTGGTTGTCAGTCATTAAAATGTGACAGCATTGCTAATGCTATATGGCAATGGTCCATAAAAAAGAACATTTGGTTGTCTGCTACTCATATTCCACGTAAACATAATATAGCTGACTACAGTTCATGTGTATTCAAAGAGAATATTAATTGGAAACTTAATGAAAATATTTTTGAAAAAATTTCAACTTTATTTGGTAAACCTGAAATTGACATGTTTGCGTCTAGGGTTAATACACAATTACCAAGATTTGATTCTTGGAAACCAGACCCAGATGCAGAAGATATAGATGCTTTTTCTGTATGTTGGGGTGATCAATATTTATATGCTTTCCTTCCTTTCAGTTTGTTTGGAAGACTTGTACAGAAAGTTCGGCAGGACAAGGCCGAAGTATTGCTGATAGCACCGCTTTGGGTAACACAGAACTGGTTTACAACCATTCTAGATATGATACTAGACACTCTATTAATTTTCAAAGTTCAGAAAGATGTTCTAACTATTCCAAATTCTCTGAGAATTCATCCTCTAGTTGACAAACTACATCTGATGGTATGTCGTATATCAGGCAGACCTTCAAAAGCAGAAAACTTTCGGAACAATCTACAGATATCATCATGGCATCTTGGCGAAGATCAACCAAAAAGCAATATTCCACGTATATTAACAGATGGATTTTGTTCTGTCGTAAAAAACAGATGGATGCAGATGCGCAGGCTGGTCTGGATCCATGCTGGTCACAAACCCATTATGTTGGTTTTGTCGTGACGCGGCTCATTTATTGTTTTTATCTCATATAGATAAAATGAAACATGCTTTATTGTTGTTGTTGTTGGTTTTTTTTTCGAATTGTATGTTTATGTATAATAATAATCAATAAATTTGAGAGTTGATCTATGTTTATTAATTATTGTAACCAAACTAAGTGACAAACATTCATTTTGGAAAAAAAGCTTATTTATCTATAAAATATCTGTTCTGTTCTGTAACGATATCAAACATCTACTCCAAAACTGTGAGAGACCGGACAATAAACATGTTATATTATTCGCCGGTTACTAGTAAATCCCGGTCAAAATAGACCGGGAATTACCGATAGCAGTACATCCCTCTATAAATAGATTTTCGGAATGTTTAGGTCATCAACTCATCATTCTATTTTAACATACCATAATAACCCACTGTGTACTACAAAATGATAAATAAAAAAACCCGAAGAGACGGAAAAGGTTATTTCATGCATTGCGAAATTCTCCAGTTCGCTATTCATTGTACATATCGAGCCATTTTTTTTAAATCAAGCACCCTCATACCGATCGGAATGATCGGCTTTTATTATGACCGACTTATTAAGGCTCGAGAAGTTGCTGTCGCCCTTTCACAAAATCTGATTTCATTCCATAAGGGCGCCCCGCTTCGGCGTGGACGCCAATGATACTGTATGATGTTATGTCAAAAAAGGTTTGTCTATGCTTTAAAGTCTCATTTGATAACGGAAGTTGTATGACGTAAAAGAATCCCCCAAACAAACAAGACTTACCTGGAAGTTGATGTTTGGTTGTGATTCTTTGTAGTCATATTACAACTGGAGGGATCAAATGCCCACCCTATGAAATTGACCCTCCCAGAAACATTTGTTAAATGTTTCAATAGTTATAATTTACAAATATATGATTTTAAACTGGATAACAGTATTTGTATATTTGATCCAGATTTTAGACAAAACCTTTTTTGTGAAGCTTTAAATACTGATTGTCATGGTCATGGTTAGCGCGCATCTCATTTGATCCCTCCAGTTGTTATATGACTACAAAGAATCACAACCAAACATCAACTTCCAGGTAAGTCTTGTTTGTTTGGGGGATTTTATGTCATCAATATATCAATGTGCCAATTTATGGGGAAAGATGAAAAAAAACCTTTGCTTTTTGTTTACATTTGCGTTAAAAACTTTGATGAAGGTACTGTGTAAGTGGATATTGCTGCGTGTAGAAAAGTTTGCGAATTTAAAATTCCAAATATTTCGCGCAAGGAAATATAAGGGGATCGTGGAAGGGTAAAATTTAATGACAGGTTGGTTGATATTTACGCTAGAGAAAATTTAATCGATTTTCATCAAGTTGTGAAATATACCAATATTTCCAATTATTGCCAATTATTTTTCATCAATATAATGTAGTGGTTTTTAATTCTGCTAGAATAACTTTAAAAATGCATGACAAAAATATTTTGGGTATCCTTATTACTACAAAACATTTAATAGATGAGTCGGCTACAAAATTTTACGAAGCTGGACACAAACAAAAGAATTTTACCCTCAGTTATCTATACTGACTTACCTAATAAAACAAAAGAAGTTTACCGTGAGTAGAAGAGGTGCTTGCCAAAGAAGATGATCCAAGTATGTACCAGCAACAAGTAAATGTAATCTATAATCCTGCTCCTTTTCACCTTGATGTAAAGATATCCCGTCATGATTACATGTATCTTCTCGTTGGTAAATTAAGTTTTCTGAAAATTGGTATGACATTTTTATGTAAAAAAGAGTAATACAGTCCAACTCTGCTTATTCGAAGTGCCAGGGACTAAAAATTACTTTGAATAATCAATGGGTTCGAATAATCTAAATCAGAATATTAATATGATAGACAGTGTTCAATCGAGAGAGCGCCATTGACCTCCTGAAAAGACCGCCGACGCAAAACAAATTCAACTGTGGGCCCGATGGGCGCACTCATAGAAAATGCCATTAATGATCTAAAACCTGATTAAGTACATAAAAGTTTCTTGTGAATAATATTAATAAATACTGAATTCAAAACTGAAGTTTGTATAGAAAAACAAGAGCATGTTGGTAAGATAGTTACCGCACTCGGTAACCCTTTTAAAACCTTGATCGGTCAGGGTCTGTTAATACTATGCAGACCTGTTCTTTGTACCTTAACTATTACTTACTTTTGAGTCACAGTTTTTATAAACAAAACAAATTGTCACAGATAATCCAATACGTGTGTGTAGTTACAGTTTTTTAACGGTCAAAACAAATTAATATGCCAGAACTTTCCAGAGGAAAAAAAACTATATATTTGTGAAAAAGTGCGAGTTAATTATACAGGTGTGCATAAATTATTACGAACACACCTTCCACCAATTAAAAAAAGTCTTAAAATGGAGCTAATCAAACACAATTGGCTAGGGAGTGTCTGACAATTGAGTAAAAAAACTTTGATTGGTCTTTGGTGCATATCATTAATCAATACAGACATCTTAAGCGTGACGTAAGAACTGCTGCCCTGACAAAAGATCAAAGGTACCGGTATGTCAATATACATTGTCTTAGCACCTGTTGACACTTTGTTTTTAGATTGGATATATTGAGAAGGGTAAATGTTTTTAGCAACTATTGTAAGCTTATAAGCTAATTGCAAAATATGATTTTCCTTTTAATATATATATCGGGCGCTGATTAAAAAACTGAACATTGTTATCAAATATCCCAGGTTCCATTTAAATAAGATTCATATGTTTCTTTGAACATTATGTCATTGTTTCTTTACCAATCAGTTCTTAAAATTGAGTCTGCATCAACGTTAACAGCTAGAAGTCTTGAAAAAGGTCCAAATAATGAAAATTATTTTTGAATTAAAATAATTCAATTTATCCTTCAAGAAATCAGATTTGTTTACATTAGCGGTTGCTATACAATCGGATTAATTCTAACCTTATTGTGTTAGGTGTAGAATACTACTGGTTACTGTTGTTCAAGTTAATTTTATATAGCGTAAACAGGTACCAGATAATTGGCTATAAAAGCACGAAATGCCCGTGCAATTTCCTCTTTCGCCTTTACACACGGTTCACTATACAAGTAAAATAAGATAATGCCACGTGGTCGTGGATGCCGAAGAAGAGTACCGTCTCAACATAGCCATAACTTGAGACATAGGCAGCTCAATGATGTTCAGTCTGCAAGGCAAACTCGCAGTCCAGCGGCTAGAAATACCAGGGGCGCACAACCCGACGCTGAATTCTCGAGAGGGGATGAAATTCCACCCCATCGGAGGTCAGCGAGGGGGGAACAGACATGCACAAATGGGCAGCCGGCGCAGTCCAGAGGCAGTAAACGGTCGATTGACGAGCTGGGTGAGGCAGAGAACAGGCTCCTGCAAGGAGATGCTGGTATGTCAAATTTTGTCGATTTTGAACAAATCATAAATGCTTCAGGTTTAATTTCTGAGAGAGATAGGTCTGCTCGTGCAGCAAATACTGAATCTTTAGGGTGTGGCGTATCGAACCAAAATTTGAATTTAGTACCTTTTCCCTCGAGGGATTCTAGTAGTACTAGTCATTTCTCAAATTTAAATACAGGCACACGTGCACCAAGCGTGCCCCCGTTACGTCTAGCAGACGATGATATAGCGGCTCACGTGCCTACGTCTTTAAAGCAACAAATTTGTAGGGGAGAGTACATAAATCTCGCACTCCTTTTGAAAGGTGCTATAGAATTAAATGAATTCTGTAAGGGTGGCCTTTTTAGGGTGAGTTTTGAAGGAAATATTGTCTCATCTTCTCGGGAATGTAAAGAGCAAATAAACAGTATCGAGAAATGGACAAATGCATTCCTTATTTATTCCTCAATTTATCTATCAAATCATTCGGATAGAATGTACGAAATCTTGCATTACATGTTTAACATAAGAGAATGCGCTATGCGTCAAGGGGGTTTTGCTTGGAGAACGTATGATGAACAGTTTAGGCTTCGTCAGGCAACAGCCAACGCATCATGGGCTCGGATAAATAATGATTTATGGTGGCGTTGTTTCCAAGTGGTACAACCCTCAAAACCACAAATATCAAACCCCGACCTGGTGTGTTTTGATTTTAATAGAGGAAATTGCCATTGGTCAAATTGCAAATATCCTCATGTTTGCAAAAAATGTCACGGACCTCACCCAGAAATAAATTGCCCCCCTTCTTCTTCTTCGGAAACTTCTAATCTTAAGTCTGACCGGTCTTCGTCTTTCCAAAAGACATTTCGAGGGAGAGGTTTCCGAAGTTTTGCTAAAGGCCGGGGCTCTTCTTTCGACAAATACGGTAAATAAGGTTAAAAAGGTTACCGACACACAAAATGAAATGGCAAATACCGATATTTCTAGTTTAGCTTATTCTCCCATAAATATTACTATGTTAATGCATTATTTACAATTTTACGAAAGAAATGAAGCTCAATTTTTATATAATGGTTTTAAATTTGGCTTTCCGCTTCAGTATGAAGGTCCCCGTATTCGTCGGGGTTGTAGCAATTTACGTTCCGCAAGGTTAAAGCCGGAGGTAATTGAAAGTCAAATTTCTAAGGAAATTCAAGCAGGAAGGGTCGCCGGCCCGTTCGTTTCTCCCCCGCTTCCAAAGTTAATTGTTTCACCTATTGGTCTTGTTGAAAAGAAAACTCCTGGCGAATATAGAATGATACATCATTTGTCTTTTCCTCCGGGGGAATCTGTAAACGACTATATGGATCCAGCTTTATGCACGGTTCGATATACAAGTTTTGACGAGGCCGTTAAGATGGTACAAGAGTTAGGTCCCCATTGTAAACTTTTTAAGTCGGATATTAAGAGCGCTTATCGCTTAATTCCAATAAATCCCTCCGATTTTGAGCTTTTAGGTTTTTGTTTTAAAAATAAATATTATTTTGATAAAGCATTGCCTTTTGGGGCCTCAATTAGCTGTGTAACTTTTGAACGGTTTGCTAGGTTTTTAGAATTTTGTGTAAAATCTAAATTTAAATCCGGTAATTTAATACATTATCTTGACGATTTTTTGGGCGGAGATAAAACAACAAATTCTTGTAACAAGGCTTTAGAAATATTCAAGGATACCATGACTGAATTGGGTGTTCCTTTAGCCATGGATAAAACTGAGGGCCCGACTGAATGTCTGATATTTTTAGGCCTAGAATTAGATTCGGACAAAATGCAAGTTCGGATACCCATGCCAAAAATTCAGGAAATAATTGATAAAATTTTGTACATTTTGAGTCGGAAAAAGTGCACTGTGAAGGAAATCCAGTCACTAATAGGTTCTCTTAATTTTTGTTGCCCGGCAATTATTGCAGGTAGACCATTCCTACGCCGGCTTATTAATTCAATATGTGGGCTTAGTAAGCCTTTTTTACGTGTTCGTATTAAAAAAGATACAAAACAGGATTTACTTATGTGGCTAGCTTTTCTTAAAAAATATAATGGTATTTCAGTTTTTCATGACAAATTTTGGGTGTCTAATGACGATGTACAGCTATTTTCAGACAGTGCTGGCGGTGACAATCTAGGGTTCGGTATCTATTTTCAAGGTCATTGGTGTCAGGCAAAATGGCCGGAATTTTGGCATAAATCTGGTATTACTGCTGACATAACCGTTTTAGAACTTTTCCCGATCTTTGTTTCGTTATTCATTTGGGGCAATCATTTAGCGAATAAGAAAATAAGATTTAACTGTGATAATATTGCAGTAGTTCACATCTTAAATAAGGCAACTTCAAAGTCAGATAGAGTAATGAGCTTGATGAGGGCAATTACTTTAAGATCCCTGAGTCTTAATGTCTTAATCCGAGCAAATCATGTGCCGGGTACTTCAAATGATATCTGCGATGCTTTATCTCGGTTTCAGTTAACCAGATTCCGGAAGTTGGCTCCAGACGCAGACTTACATCCTTGCCCGTTCCCAGAATTCCTATGGAATGTCTTCAGTACAGAGCTAGACGACTGGTACAATCGGGAATAGCTTCAAATTCTATGTTAACTTATAACACTAGCATAAATGTCTTTAATACATTCAGACAAAATTATAATTTGCCAAATCAATGGCCATTTCCAATTCATCATATTTCTTTATTTATGGCGTTTTGCTTCGAAAAAGGCCATTCACCGAACACAATTTCTACCTATATTGCAGGGATAAATTATTTTCATAAACTTAACGGATTTTACGACATTACCAATATCTTTGTAATTCAGAAATTGTTAGAAGGGTGTAGAAGAGGTCGTCCTTGTCGTGATATCCGGGCTCCACTAACAATGCAGATCTTAATTTCCGTATATAATACTCTACCAGGAGTATGTTATAACAACTATGAGTGCAAACTATTTTCAGCTCTTTTTGTTTTGGCTTACTTCGGACTTTTTCGTGTAAGCGAATTGGTGAGCTCACTCAGTGACGACATGCTTAGCCTTTCGGATTTATCTTTTGTCGATAATAAAAATTATATCATCATTCAGTTACGTCGATACAAGACAAATCAGAGGGGTATCCCAACATATTTGAAGATTCCTTGTGAGCACGGAATATTGTGCCCGGTCCGGTCCATGTCTGAATATTTAAGTTTAAGGCCTCGTTCACCAGGTCCTCTTTTCTGTCATAGCAATTTAACACCGGTTACTAGATCTCAATTTTCGGCAGTTTTGTCTAAATGTATTAGCAAGACAGTTTTGTACGGATTTATGTTTTAAGTCACATAGTTTTCGGATAGGAAGGGCTACTGATTTAGCATCTCAAGGTTACAGCTCGTCAGTTATCATGAAATTGGGTAGATGGAATTCTGGTGCTTATAGATTATATATTCGCCAGTAGGTCCCGTGTAAATCAATTTTTCGGTTCGAAATAACTTTCGTTTCATAATTAAGTTTAAATGCATTTACATTTAGATGTGTGGGTTTTGGGAGATTCAATCCCGTTTTGGGCTGGAAAGAGAGCACAAGATACTGGCAAGGAGAATCTGCGGTTGAGGTGCAACATTGCTTGGTGGGGTGAACGAGGCCTGCGTTGGACTCGTTTCCGGAGGTCAGTTGAAGCTCAAGTTCTATTATCGACACCTCCATCAGTTATTATTATCAACTTAGGCGGAAATGATCTTGTGAGCTTACCCCTTGTTACTTTAAAAGAATTAATCAAATCAGAGATAAACTACCTTCGTGAAGCTTTACCTGATGCTATTATTATATGGTTTGACATTATTCAAAGGCAAACTTGGTCGGGTGCAACTTCTGGGTGGGTTGCCATGGAGAAAAAACGTAAGCGTATAAATGGGATTGGCCGTTATTTTGTCGGTTCATCTGGTAAAAGTGACGTAATTAAAACTGATATTGACGCTAAAACTGGTTTTTTCCGACCGGATGGAGTTCATTTAAATGACGTTGGCCTTGAATTTTATCTTGATTACCTCAGGGATGCTTTAATTAGAAATAATATCTTGTGTCGATAGAAGTTTGGGGGATAAATTTTCTAAAATTTATTTGTGGCCTGAAAATTCTATCGACTGTTGGGCAGGCAGGCGTGCTCGTCTTAATGGGGCAGGTTGGTTTGATTCACGCGTCATGTTTATTCCAGACGGTGAATCAGATCTTCAAGTCGGGATCATTTACGGTAATCTTGGACCGATTGTGATGGCCTAATTGGTGGACAACTGTATGATAATTTTTGTTCGTTGCTATACTTTAAGCGTATTAAACAATGGTGCATGTACCACGCCTGCTTGCCCTTCGGTCGAACACAATTCTGAGCGGCCAAAATTATTCCATAATATTTTAATAGAATCATTTTTTATCAAATTTGGAGTAAGGTATTGAAAGCTCAATCGTTATACATGTATATGATATTGCTATACATATGTATGAAATAAATACAATTGAAGTATAATTGCACAGTTAGTTATTTCATTTTATTTCGAGTATTTGGATAATGAAAATTATTTTTGAATTAAAATAATTCAATTTATCCTTCAAGAAATCAGATTTGTTTACATTAGCGGTTGCTATACAATCGGATTAATTCTAACCTTATTGTGTTAGGTGTAGAATACTACTGGTTACCGTTGTACAAGTTAATTTTATATAGCGTAAACAGGTACCAGATAATTGGCTATAAAAGCACGAAATGCCCGTGCAATTTCCTCTTTCGCCTTTACACACGGTTCACTATACAAGTAAAATAACCCGCCCGCCACACCCTATTTCTGTACTTAATGAAGTTTCCTGTTCATAATAATAATAAAATGTTTAAGACTTGAACCATCATTATTGTTTGTCAACTGTTTTTTATGATCAAAGATACTGCCGCTTGTTATTTGTATATTGCAGACATTTGAAATTCAGTTGCTTATGTTGGATGTGATGTTTAACCTGGAACTCCACAAGATGTTCTCATAGCGTAACAGATTGAGCGCACATCATCGCCAAATAAGGACCAGTAATTTGTGTTCATAATGTGGTCAGCGTCAACATAGTTATAGTGTGAAGTGACTGGTGCCGAAAAGCTTGTTTTACGCACATTTTAATTCATTGTGGAGATTGGTTAAACCCATTTGTGTTTTTCAGTGTTACTTGTTTATTTCAAAAGTTATGACTTTAAACAATGGTATATATGAACCTGTTTTTTATTTTAAATATGATTTATTTCAAGCATGTCTGTTAATTTTGTGCCAACAGAATTTCATTGGTTACTTAATGAACTCGTCGCTCTTTAAGATCGTTTTGACCGAGGGGCGATCTGTAACGGTGGTTTTAACTTTGGTATTTTTTGCCTAGCGTAAATTATAAAATCAAATACTAGTAATTTATGTTCACCAAATACTAGTATATTATGTTCACCGTCATACAGTTGTCTATGCTGCTAGTCTAAAAAATACAAGTTGAAGAGCTGTATATGTAGTAGTGTTATTCAGCGCTAGCGTACTTAAAGGATTTGCTCGTGCAAAATGTACTATGCAGTACTTGGCGAATCCTGCTTGCTTGGACTGAGTTTGGCTTACCGTGTGTTGTTTGGTGGTTGTCAGTTTTATTCATGCGTCATGTTATCCCAGGCGATGATTTGAACTATCAACCTCTGATCATTTACGGCACAGTGTACGGACTGTAGAAGCGATCCCATGCGTCTTGGTTCGCTGCTATGCTATGTTGTTCTTGGCTATATGTAAAGCTACGCTATGTTTATACCAAAGTGTTTGGTACAGTATATATTGTGTTTCGGTATAGTAGTTGAATAGTTGGTTTGGTTCAAGTGTTATGATTTTTCCAGGCATTGAAACAAACTAACATTTCTTCCGGTCTCTGGCAGTTTAATTTATGGGAAGGCTTACAATTATTTTTGGCTTTGTCGTACAATGATTGGGCAGGTTGGTTTGATTCACGCGTCATGTTTATTCCAGACGGTGAATCAGATCTTCAAGTCGGGATCATTTACGGTAATCTTGGACCGATTGTGATGGCCTAATTGGTGGACAACTGTATGATAATTTTTGTTCGTTGCTATACTTTAAGCGTATTAAACAATGGTGCATGTACCACGCCTGCTTGCCCTTCGGTCGAACACAATTCTGAGCGGCCAAAATTATTCCATAATATTTTAATAGAATCATTTTTTATCAAATTTGGAGTAAGGTATTGAAAGCTCAATCGTTATACATGTATATGATATTGCTATACATATGTATGAAATAAATACAATTGAAGTATAATTGCACAGTTAGTTATTTCATTTTATTTCGAGTATTTGGATAATGTCATTTTTTTAGTTGAGTTGATTGTTATGAAATTTTGCAACCGTTTTTGGTCTATATATGGTGCGTGAACAAGTAACTTAAAAAGATACAATACCTTATTTGAATTTGATGTTCATTTTAAGTGTTGGCCCCCTTTTTTCTCAAATGACCCCCTTTTGAAAAGTTTATGGGCCCGAAGGGCCCCCTGGAAATTTTTACTAGATTGAACACTGGATAGAGGATAACTACTCCACTTTGGCCAATCATAGCAAATCTACCATTTACAACACACTCGTTTCCTGCGATCAATTGAAAAAAAAAATGTGTAAAAATAATTTTTTAGTGGTATTGAAGACATAAATACTTTCATTTTTTCTACGTTATGTATCGTTTCATATCATTTTGTGCAAAGCCTTGATTATGGCCGTGTTGTCACTACGGTATTTACAGCTAAACGCCGGTATTTTCGATTTAATTAGAGTAAAGACTCTGATGAAGCATTACAATTAATGAAGACAAAATTTTTTTGGCTGTTTTGAGAAATTCATATATGGAGAATTTATGAAAAATATCGCTGTCAATTCTTCAACCAATAACAGTACCAACATCAGACACGGTGCATATTTTTTCATTTTTGGTAACTGAAGTTAATGAAAGAACACACAAAGGGTAATTATCATGATTGTTTAAATACACACGGGACCAAAATTTACTTCGGAAAATGGGAGGGATTCGGATAATGCATTTCGAATAATATTTTTGTATTCATATAGACTTAAATAGAAACTAGAAATGTGTCCATAGGACATTGGTGCCCCCACCGCACCACTGTTCTGTCAATCTTTTTACTAAGTCAAGGGAAATAAATCTACAAATACTGGATAAATCCACAAGTGAAACCCCAGGTGCAAATCTAAAATATGCTGAGCAACCTGCCCATAAGGTTTAATAACTATGTCAAATCCTTTTTGAGAAACTAAGTGAAGGGCAATTACTCTAAAAATACTTAATAAATCCAGACGAAAATACCTGGTGCACAACTGCACATGCTGATCAATATTCCTGTGAAGTTTCATGACTCTAGGTCAAATACTTTTTGAGTTACGAGCGACACATGTTGAAAATTGCCAAATTTTACTAACTCAAGGGCAATAACTCTGGAAATACTAAAAATATCCAGACGAAAATACCCAGGTGCACAACTACACATGCTGATCAACATTCCTGTAAAGTTTCATGACTCTAGGTCAAATACTTTTTGAGTTACGTGCGACACAAGTTGAAAATTGCAAAATTTTACTAAGTCAAGGGCAATAACTCTGAAAATACTAAAAATATCCACACGAAAATACCCAGGTGCACAACTACACATGCTGATCAACATTCCTGTAAAGTTTCATGACTCTAGGTCAAATACTTTTTGAGTTACATGCGACACAAGTTGAAAATTGCAAAATTTTACTAAATCAAGGGCAATAACTCTGAAAATACTAAAAATATCCAGACGAAAATACCCAGGTGCACAACTACACATGCTGATCAACATGCCTGTAAAGTTTCATGACTCTAGGTCAAATACTTTTTGAGTTACGTGCGACACAAGTTGAAAATTGCAAAATTTTACTAAGTCAAGGGCAATAACTCTGAAAATACTAAAAATATCCACACGAAAATACCCAGGTGCACAACTACACATGCTGATCAACATTCCTGTAAAGTTTCATGACTCTAGGTCAAATACTTTTTGAGTTACGTGCGACACAAAAGTGAACGGACGGACGGACGGACGGACAGACAAGGGTTAATCTAAATGCCCGCCACTAACGTGGGGGCACAATAAAAATGGGACTGCCGATCTACTTCGGATAATGACAGGTATTTAAATAAAGGGTTGTCAAATAACCAGGGTCGGACTGTATATACCTTTTCCATTTAAATTTCTCTTTGACAGATATAATTTACGTATCCAGTGAACAAAGATAGCTTTCCTTTCATCAATTTATTTCATTGAACCTATTCAAAGAAATCACTGCTGGGATCGATAAAATTGGAAATTGGGGCTAAGTTATAAGGTTTTGGTTTTCTTAGGTCAAGATTCAATGCTACATGCAAAAATGTACTGAAAGACCAAATACTAGTCGGACGTTTGGGCAAAGTTATAAGGTTTGTTTTTTAGGTCAAATTCAATGCTACATGTAAAAATGTATTGAATGACCAAATACTAGTTGGACGTTGGTGCAAAGTTACAAGGTTTGGTTTTTTAGGTCAAATTCAATGCTACATGTTAAAATGTACTGAAAGACCAAATATGGGTGCAACAGATTAAATTCAAGTAGTTTAAAACAGGTGAAGGTCAGCATTATAAAAGGAACTGTGAGCAATTTAAGTCTCATTAAAATTAAAAGTGAAGCTGATTTGGCATTGACAAATAAATTGGGGACATTATATAATAGGTAAGTGACAAGTGTAGGACAAAAGCCCTCCTAGATAAAAGCCCTCCCTTCGATTGAAAAGAAAAAAACAAGGTATTCAAATTACATATACAGTAAAGACTGTCTTAGTGACCCCCTGTATATAGCGACCTTCTGTCTTTAGTGACCATAGTAAATAGGTGCGCCGAACAGTATTTACTATATAAAGGGTCTGTATGTAGCGACCACCTGTCTAGTCCGTATAACGACCATGATTTAGTATATGAGCCGTACAAAGCGACTTTTGCAAGGCTTGAGCTAGGAGGCGACTTTGGCGTAGAAGTCGCCTTCGGATCAGCGACTTTGCCTAAAACCAATTTCAAAGCGATTTTGAAGTCGCCCGATTTTTTAATGATCTGTCATACTTATTAAAGCCGATAGGTATGTTAACAATTTGTTTACCTCTCAATTACAACCAATCACTGTTAATCCGCTAGTTAAGAACGCGTGTCAACATCAACAAAGTTTAATACACGCCGCAAGGCAAGAGTTCACTATGTATATTATGTATTCATGCGATTGACGAATCAGAACGCGTGTTGTATCTACGGCAGTTTGCATTGACCAATCGGCGACACACTAATACACTAAGGCTGTTTGTTGACAATTACACATAATGGCGACAGATTCAATCAATTTTCGTAAAGACACCTGCATATACATAATTGCTGCGGTGCTTTGGCGAGTAAAGATAATCAGTGCCTAACGTCTTAAAGGTGTGGTTATGTTCGAAAACTCGATTTTTTTCAGAGCACTTATCTGTAGAAATTATGTGAAGATTTGTATCTCAAACATTCTGGCTTGTGGTCAAATCGCTAAATGAAAAATATAGACGATGACCAGCCTGACTCATTGCCAATATGGCAAGTGGAATAATCCGAATTGCTCTATCTGCCCTGAATATTGTTACCAACTAAACATACTCACTACATGTATACAGTATATGTAAATATTGTGTTTGCTATTGGTATACATTTATGAAAAGTAGATTTATAGTAGAATTCTTTTATTTGAGGTGTTTTTTTATTTCTTTTCTGGTTTATTCCTAGCTTATAATTCTCCAGATGACGCCTAATATATCTCCCAACTTATCCCTAAAGTCTTGAACATATCCGAACCAAATAGAGACTGTCCACAGTGACTCCCTGTCTATAATGACCTTTTTTCTTTTCTCCCATCGAATGTCACTGTAAACAGTTTTTACTGTATATTATTAGTTATAAATGTTTTTTGACAGGTTACATAGCCCTATATAAATGGTTGTTTGCAAACAACCGTTTATATTCGACAATATAACCTGTCAGAAATATTTATCACTAATTTATAATACATCAAGCATCATTTTTAGAGGAATAAAGCGAGATTTCTATATAAATTGACAGCAGTCGTGTATATAAAATTATATAAACGATTATCCAATAAAAAGCGAAATAACAAACATGAAGTATTATAAATATATATTTGCTGCAGGAGGGCTTATGTCCGCCTTGTCTTATACACGAGAGGTCTTTTGTCTGCCATGTTATTTTTACGGGAGGTCTTTTGTCCGCCATGTCATTTTCATGGTAAGTCTTTTGTCCGCCATGTCATTTTCACAGGAGGTCTTCTGTCTGCCTTGTCATTTTTGGACAGGAGGGCTTTTGTAAGCGACAGGCTGTTATAAAAGTGACGCCGTTTTCACATCCTGGGCATGTTTTTTAATCAATGTGGCTGCTTTTATATAAGGTTTTCATTTTCATCTGTGACAACAGATATGCTAACTTAAATAATTTGGCCAGGGGACAAGAGAAATATGTTGATCCATAGGCAACAGAAAAAAACCAAGAGATTCTAACAGCATTTTAACCAATGACATGGACTGCCATTTTGTTAATTATGAAAACAAAGTATATTGCAAAATGGAGCTATCATTTTTAAAGAGTATTTGTAGACAGCTTATAGAAAGTTCAAACAGAATCCCTAAAGAAAAAGAGCAAAAAGAAGGAACTTTACCTCCATATTCTTCTAATGCATAGGACACCTTACAGGTATAGGGCAAGACTTCTGGCAAGGTTGGCTCATTACATGTGATAGTAAATGGAGTTGTCATTGCCTGTCCAGTAACAGGTGATACCTCGCATACAACCTTTGTGTTATCGTAATACTGATAAATAAATGATGTCATTCCTTCATCTTTACTGGGATTTTGCAGAGTAACTGAAATGAAAAAAAAAACAATACACTTGGACAGTTTTAGAAATTCATAGTTACACATATGTCTTGATTTTAACTTATATCATCATCTCCTAAATATGTTTCACTTTACACAATTTGCAATTTTAAAGAAAAAAACCTTATAATTTTGGTTGAGATTCTTTGGTAAGACAGTGTTGCATCTAGGCTGTGCAATTGCGTGATTTGCGCATTTTTTATGCAGATCGCGCATTTTAATGAAGTCAGTGCGCGCCAAGTCGCGTATCTGACAATCTTTTCAACTAAGACATAATTCAGTTTATCTTCATCGTATCTTTAACGCTTCAGCCATGTTTGGTCATGACTAAAATACGTACTTAATCGCATGGAGCAGCAGACTGAGTCATCTTGCGTGTGTTTTGTAGTATTCGTCAATATTTTATTTTTTCTACTTCCGTTTTTGAGCAGACAATAGCTGTCAAAAATGCCTGGACGTAAAATAAATGAATTCTATTCGGTATATCATATTGTAAGGTAAATGTATGTCCCACACATTTTCCCCATAATTTTGAAATTGTAGATGCAACACTGGTAAGATAGGTGTAATGTTTGAATACTAAAAAAAAAAATGAATAAACAAGATTGCATTTGAGAAAAATGCTATGCCACCGCATGGTTCAAATTTCATAGCTGTACATCAAAGGACAAGAAAGTAGGTCACATCATCAAAATCTAGGTCAAAGTTCAATTTTACAACTTAAACTGTGCACATGGTCAAAATGTCATTGCTGTACATCAAAGGACAAGAAAGTAGGTCACTGTCCCCTTGGGCAAGGCATAATTTTGACCCCAGGGCTATAATTTGAACAATCTTGCTGGAGGTTCACAACACAATGTTTCATGCAAAATATCTAACTAGCATTTGTCAATTGCTAGAAGACTTTTTTTAAAGTTTTTACTATGTACATATAAGGAAAACCAATGACCCCTGGGGCGGGGCCAATTTTGACCCCAGGGCTATAATTTGAACAATCTGGGTAGAGGTCTACCAGACAATGCCTTATGCAAAATATCAAAGCTCTAGGCCTTTTGGGTCTTTACAAGAAAGTGTTTTAAGTTTTTACTATATGTACATATAGCAAAAATCAATGACCCCGGGGCAGGGCCGATTTTGACCCAAGGGCTATAATTTAAACAATCTTGGTAAGGGTCTACCAGATGATGCCTTATGCAAAATATCTAAGCTCTAGGCCTTTTGGGTTTTTACAAGAAGGTATTTTAAGTTTTTACTATATGTATATAGTGAAAATCAATGACCCCCGGGGCGGGGCCAATTTTGACCCCAGGGCTATAATTTGAACAATCTTGTAAGAGGTCTACCAGACAATGCCTTATGCAAAATATCTAAGCTCTAGGCCTTTTGGGTCTTTACAAGAAGATTTTTTAAATTTATTCTTATAATTCCTTTTGGTTGCCATGGCAACCAGATCTCTGCATGGAATGAAATTCTTTGAACAACTTTGGAAGCCCTTCACCCAAGGAACAATCCTGCCAAGTTTGGTTGAAATAGTGGGTTTTCACAAGAAGATTTTTTAAGTTCACTATATAATCTATATAACACACACACACAGGTGAATCGCTATATGCCACCGCATCGCAGATGCTGCTGTGGCATAATCAAAGCACTGAAAGTACTGGAGTGTCGATTGTGTTGTGAAATATATAACCTTTCACAGCCTGAGTCTGTTTATTGATTACGCCATTTGTTTCGTTGCAGATATGTACAGTTTATGATATTTATTCAAATATTTTAGTTCCATTAGACCTATCTCTAAAAAGAAGAAAAACATATCTAGATGGCATAAATTATAGGTTTTTACAGCAAAAGTGTGCCTTAAGAAAGATATTGGCACACTTATTAAAATATTGGCCTGAAGTTAATGCCGTTCAAGTATACCGGTATTGTCTTAATGAACACTTGCCCTGTATCATAACCTTTTTATTGCATTTGCAGCAATGCTGCCCTGTATTTTAATCTTATCAAAATCCACAATTCGGTTTGAGACTTGGGCAGCCCTTATACATGTACTCAATATGGGATCACATGGCCCCATCTGGGCGGCCCATGTACTCAATATGGGCCCCATATATCAGCCCTTGTACTAAATATGGGTTTCAAATGGGCAGCCCAGATACTTCCATTATGGGTAGATTTTGAATTCCGGGGTAGAACTATTTTCAAGTACTTCAATTATAAGTTTGCTGGACGTTAAGTTGCAACTGGCATAATTCTTGTACTTGCATTAAATATTCAAGTGATGTTTTAACTGGAACAGACAGATTATGGCACAAAGCCTTTATTACCCTGCAAGAAAACAACACACAATGTATATGCTTTAACAATGTTAACTTTATTTAGTACTCTCAATTATGGTAAGAGTGTATCATATATATACAGATTCTCAAAGACACAACTGCAAACCTACTCCCATGTCTTTTTAAATTTCTACATAATTCATAGGAAAGTATTATACATTTATTGTAATTCATTACAAATTTCTATCTACCAATTACTTTAATTTTCAAATGAAATAGTATCTATGTTTTATATGATATTTAAATTTTCAGTTTTCTTTGTATTGGACAAATGAAAAAGATCTACATGAATAAATATAAAAAGTTGTTCATTACACTTTGGTATGATAGTGCTGAAGAAAAAAATATTATACAGCTTGTGAAATGTAACAAATATAACAAGAGGGCCATGATGGCCCTAGATCACTCACCTGACTTATCAAACTCATCCAAACAATTACCTAGACAAGCATTCTGACCAAGTCTCATGACAGGTGAGTCAAAAATGTGACCACTACAGTGTTAACAAGCATTATCCATATTTGAGCATTGCGACCTAGTTTTTTACCCAGGTGACCCATGTTCGAACGCATCCGAGCTATCACCTAGACAAACATCCTGACCAAGTTTGATGATGATTGGGTCAAAAATGTGACCTCTAGAGTGTTCACAAGGTTTTTCTATTTTTAGCTCTTGTGACCTAGTTTTTCATCCGAGATGAGCCATGTTCGAACTCATCCAAGCTTTCAACTAGATAAGCATCCTGACCAAGGTTGATGATGATTGAGGCAAAAATGCGACCGCTAGAGTGTTCACAAGCAATTGTGGACGGACGACGGACATTCACCGATCCTAAAAGCTCACCCTGAGCAAGCTCAGGTGAGCTAATAAAACAAAACCTTGGCACAGTTGTAATACTGTTCATAGATGTGTAAACAAAATATACAGCTGATGAAAAGTAACAAATATAATAACAAAACCTTGGCACATAGAAATACTGTTTATTGACATGTAAAATAAACTAGAACTATCACTAAATGTGATTAATACCCCCACAAGTCTGCTTCGGAAATGAGCATGTTACTAGTAACAGAATACCTTGTAATAGAATTGAAACATAGAGTTATGGTTGTGGGCAATGAAAGATAATTGTGGTTCATGTATGTTGCATTTCCTTTCAATGTGGTTGGCCATTGATGAAGTTTAATTGAATTACTCTGTAATAAGTCCAGAAAGACAAAGAAAAAGAACAAAGGGCAATAACTCTATAAATACTGAAGATAGAGTTATAGTTCTTGTGCACTGCACTTCCTCTTATTGTGCTTGACCATTGTATGAAGTTGTTTTGAATTCCAACCAGTACGTTTTAAGTTATGCTCCGGACAAGGAAAAGTATCAAAGGGCAGTAACTCTGTATTTTGTCAAAATGGAGTTATGGCTCTTGTGCACTGCACTTCCTTTTAATGTCCTTGACAACTGTATGAAGTTGTACTGAATTCCAAACAGTAGTTTTCAAGTTATGCTCTGGACAAGGAAAAGTAACAAAGGGCAATAACTCTGTAATTAGTCAAGATGGAGTTATGGTTCTTGTGCACTGCACTTCCCCTTATTGTGCTTGACAATTGTATGAAGTTGTTTTAAATTCCAACCAGTAGTTTTCAAGTTATGCCCCGGACAAGGAAAAGTAACAAAGAGCAGTAACTCCGTAATTAGTCAAGATGGAGTTATGGTTCGTATGCACTGCACTTCCTCTCAATGTGCTTGACCATTGTATGAAGTAATAATGAATTCCAACAATAAGTCTTCAAGTTATGGTCCGGACAAAAGAAAGCAATGGAAAAGTAACAAAGGGCAATAACTCTGTAATTAGTCAAGATGGAGTTATGGTTCTTGTGCACTGCACTTCCCCTTATTGTGCTTGGCCATTGTATGAAGTTGTTTTGAATTCCAACCAGTAGTTTTAAAGTCATGCTCTGGACAAGGAAAAGAAACAAAGGGCAGTAACTCTGTAATAAGTCAAAATGGAGTTATGGTTCTTGTGCACTGCACTTCCTCTCAATGTGCTGGACCATTGTATGAAGTTATAATGTATTGCAACAATTAGTCTTCAAGTTATGGTCCGGACAAAAGAAAGCAATGGAAAAGTAATAAAGGGCAGTAACTCTGTAATTACTTTAGATAGAGTTATGGTTTTTATGCACTGCAATTCCTCTCAATGTGCTTGACCATTGTATGTAGTAATATTGAATTCCAACCATTAGTCTTCAAGTTATGGTCCGGACAAAAAAAAGGCAATGGAAAAGTAACAAAGGGCAATAACTCTGTAATTACTTTAGATAGAGTTATGGTTCTTGTGCACGGCACTTCCCCTTATTGTGTTTGACAATTGTATGAAGTTGTTTTGAATTCCAACCAGTAGTTTTCAAGTTATGCCACGGACAAGGAAAAGTAACAAAGGGCAATAACTCTGTAATTAGTCAAGATAGAGTTATGTTTCTTATGCACTGCACTTCCTCTCAATGTGCTTGACCATTGTATGTAGATATATTGAATTCCAACCATTAGTCTTCAAGTTATGCTCCGGACAAGGAAAATGCAACGGACAAAAAAAAAAAAGCAATGGAAAAGCAACAAAGGGCAATAACTCTGTAATTACTTTAGATAGAGTTATGGTTCTTGTGCACTGCACTTCCCCTTATTGTGTTTGACAATTGTATGAAGTTGTTTTGAATTCCAACCAGTAGTTTTCAAGTTATGCCCCGGACAAGGAAAAGTAACAAAGGGCAATAACTCTGTAATCAGTCAAGATAGAGTTATGGTTCTTGTGCACTGCACTTCCTCTCAATGTGCTTGACCATTGTATGTAGTTATATTGAATTCCAACCATTAGTTTTCAAGTTATGCTCCGGACAAGGAAAATGCAACGGACGTCTGGACCGACCGACCGACCACCGGGTGACTCCTATATACCCCCCCAAACTTCGTTTTTGGGGGTATAAATATGCAGCTAATGAAAGTAACAAATATAATACACAAAACCTTGGCACATAGAAATACTGTTTATAGACGTGTAAAAAAATATGCAGCTGATGAAAAGTAACAAATAGTTTGTACCAGTTTGTAAAAATAACCAGCTTCATTTCACATATCTTCATCAACAATAACAACCATAAAGGCAAGAAATAACAGTAGTATTTACAATATAATGCATTTCAATTGTTAATATCAATAGTTATAGTAACCTTTTGTGAAACGTTACTGTTGGGATCAGTTTTCTATGTGCTAATATCATTCTCAATAAGAATTTCATTAATCTTTTATCAATTTTCAATGGTTTATGGAAGTTAACGTTGAATTATATCCTGACTCACTAGCCACTCTGTGAAAAAATCATCAAATTTGATAACTGAATAAATATCAAAAAAGTTAACCAAGTATACTGAAAGCCGGAAAAAAATATGACAACAACGTCATTAAAATGACTTCATCTTTGCGATGCTTCCTGATAAAAAGTTTCTCGCATATTTCAACATTTTATTGAAAGGAACCAAACATTAGTGGAGTCTTAGACATAAAGTAAACACATACATGTATACTGTATCAATGAAAATATCATGATAAGTTCACTTCTGAGTACCAAAAATTGTTATTTTCACTCATGGCTGCGCCACTTGTGAACAACACTTTAGGTATCCACTCTGTGAAATTAATAATAATTAAAATGTGATATTACACCAAAATTAACAATTATCCTATATATCACAGAACAGTAATTAATTATGGATATATTCCTTTATAAATGTGAAATAATACTGATTTAACGAGATCAAATTTGTTGTGAAGAAGTTCATTTAAAAAATTGTCAGTAAAAATACTGTAACCCAACAAATATTCGCGACCAATTAATATTCGCTTTATTTGCGGATGACCACGAAGCGCGAATATTTGTTTGCGCGAATAAGTCCGCACGATTTCGCGAATAAATTGGGAGAGAAATTTTTATTTTAGACGTTGTTCATGCAAAGCTACTTGACTGGATATATTCGAATTTTATGGGCACCTGTTAGGAAGTAATGAATTGTTATGAATATTGCCATAAAAACACAAACTAAGTAAACTACTACTATTTTATAAATATCAAAAGAACTCTATGTCAATATAGCAATCACTATTTCATTTACATTTAAAGTCATAATGAATTGATACAGTGTTCGAATATTTATAAAGAACGTATAATTCACTCATTTTGGACATAAGTCAATCAACACCCTAAATAGATTAACTTTATAAAAACAGCTAAACATGTTACAAACATAATCATCATTATGAAACGTGCTTCTGAGCAATTATCGTCTAGTTTGTGTTTTTCACATGTCTGAAGGGAACAGACAAAAAAAAACTATTAGTTGAGAAAAACAAAGTATAATAGTGTGATACCCACCCTTTTAACGACATGTTTAGAAATGAAGACGAACGATGTGTACATGTACCGTATAAATAAAGAATATAGAGAAAATGTTTTGCTGAACTGTGATCACAATTCACTTACCAATACAATATATAAGGCTAGCGTATTGTTAATCCCATTTTAGACACTAATAATGACCTCAATTATTGAAGATTAATAGTCGGCTAGTGGATTTTACGGTCCCATCGGACTTTCCAATCCGCAAATTTTTTTTTTCGGAAATCCAGAAAACGCGGAAATTAATATTAGCGAATATGTCCGACCTCGGCAAAACACGAACATTTGTATTCGCGAATATAAATTGGGTTACAGTAGTTGTTTCAGTAATTTATCTGATATTATCAAAGTTTCAACAATAACAAAAATAAAGATTACAAGAAGCATCATTGTAAAGTATTTCAACTTGATTTTAAAGGTTAATACCATATCTATATATGTGTTCCCTGTTAGTGTTAAGTTTGGACAAGATATTATAATTGTATTGATCAGTATCAAACACATTCCCCAAGCATTTAATGTCTTGATTTAAATAGTAACAATGTTTAATGAAAAACATAGCAACAGCATATAGACAACAGAAAAACAGCATATAATGTCAACAACAAACATAACATAGCAGCAAAATAAACTGACTAGACGGCAAAGAATTTTGCATTTACAAGAAAGACATGCTATGCTGATGACCTCAAACATTAAAATTAGCAACAAAAAGTATAATAAGATACACAAATGAGCCACTTACTGTAGTTCTGACCCTTATCACATTTTAAAATACTTTGATATCTATTGACTTTTAATCATTGGAATAACTTATATGCCGATGAAGAAAAGGTTCGAAAATGTAAAATAAAAGTCATTCATTTTATGCTTTTGTGTGCATTACTGGTGTATCCGTGAAAATTATATTTGATAATTTCACAGTGAAAATGATCCAAATTTCAAACTTTTCAATGACGAGACTACTTTTTAAAGATTTTCCCCATGTGGTACCTTAATATCATTTTTGCTGACAATTCTGACATTCTCAGGACTGCTTCGAGACTAACCTATCCAAATAATATTCCTCTGAATAAAACAAAATTTATTTTCCTTAAAATACACAACATTTAAAAATGGCCGCCATTTACATTTCACAAAGCCAGGTCATACATAAATTGCCTGAGTAACAGAAATAAGGTGGGATGGTGTGACTTTTTCTTCTAGAATTGGTTGTTTTTATTATTAAAACAAGCGATAATTCATATTTTTTTAATAAAATAAATAAAATCATTGCTATTCAACGTTGATTGTCAAACTTTTTGTTCAGCCCAAGACTTCCTGTATTTATGAATAATTGGACTTAAATTCAACTAAAATTGATGTTAACAGTGGGGAAAACAGATTTAATAATTATTAAAGTTAATATTGAGGAAATTTCATTAGCATAAAATAAAAAGACACTTTATTGTTTGTTATGTAAGATGTAATTTTATATCATTGAGGGACTTTTAAATAACAGTGTTCTCACTTGTGAGAATAATGTTTTTAAAGCTCACTTGATGATATTAAATTTCATCTTACACACTAACAAACAAATATCCTCTATAGATTTGCATTTTTTAAAAATAAAAACATGTCTAGTCACTTCCTTCATTTGCTTCAGGTAAAGTCTTGGACACTTTGTTTCTTGCTTTCCTTCCCCCATCGCGGTCCCACGCCCCAGCCAGTCACTTTGAAACCTTTATTTCTACATCCTTCCTTGTTGCAGTCTTTGTCGGCAAATTCCTTTGGACACATTCTATAAAACAAGCATCCTTATCCTTAAAGAATGAAATGAAATGCAGTGAAATGTAAGTATTGAAACCATTCAGTCACCTTGTAGCATTTTGAGCAGTATAAATTGGAATATAAACTAATTCTGGTATGTTTTAACAAATATAGATGTTTATGTCCCGGTTTTACATAGCTTTTAACAATATTTCTGTGATATCACTGCAGTCAGTTGTAAGCTGAGATCATCTTATCGGTGCATCAGTAAAGAATGTTAAGGTAAGCAAATAACTTGCTTTACAGGAAGGTGATTTCTGCTTATATTATGCATCACAACACAATGCATGGGATCAAAACCACACAGCACGTAAAATATTCTCTCTTATTAATTTCCATAAAAGCTAGTCAAGCATTTTCTTTCATTAAAGCGATACCTGAAGACACAATAACAAGATCTTGGATAATATATGAGCCGTGTCACGACAAAACCAACATAATGGGTTTGCGACCAGCATGGATCCAGGCCAGCCTTAGTAAAGAAACTAATAGCGAACAGCATGGATCCTGATCAGACTGCACGGATGCGCAGGCTGGTCTGGATCCATGCTGGTCGCAAACCCATTATGTTGGTTTTGTCGTGACACGGCTCATATCTATTTTGAAGCCTTACTTAAAGACACCACTTTGCAAATTCGTAATATATCACTTACTATACAATACATTTAGTATCTAGAGGCCCCCAAATGTTTTCTTCCCTTTCAGCCCCTTCATATTGTACATTCTTGCCAGTTCATTTGACATGGTTTCTTTCATCTAGCGGTCAACAGTTTCCCGCACAACTGCCCCACCAAACATTGAGAGGAACCGCAGCTTAAATAAAGCAGAACATAAACTTTTTTTAATGTTAATTTTAACACTACTAATTTTCAAAATTTGTGATGCGCTGCAAGTCACCAAATGACAAATAATTGTCAACTGGACCTCAAATACATGATCTGCCAAGAAAACTGTTTGAATTGACAAATTAAAAGATCTTTCCTCATATATTTACAGCCTAGGACAACACCTTAGTGACTTGTGCCTTTTTGTTTGTCCCCTCCACCGAGTGTTATGGGGCACATTATCATTGTTGTTTTTTTAACACAAGTTTATACAGTATCAACAGAATAATTTTTGATATTATAATAACAGCTCAATTCCTGGATTTTGTTGGTACTAGTCATTTTCCTGGTATTTTGAAAGCTGCCAGCATTTTGATTAATGAATCGACTGTCTTGTCTTAATAATCAATGTTGAAAACGAGGCCAACTGCCCATGTCTTGTGCTCATGGCTATTATAGCATATCTAAATAATAAGATAACTGTATCAATATGAATCAAAAAATTAAAACATGCCAATTTTTAATTCCGAAATTAATGCAGCAAAGTGTTTGTCCACTGTGCAATATTTTCCTACATAAGTATAGCAGAATGATAATACATTATCATCAAGTGCTCACCACAGACCATTATGTTATTTCGCATTTAAGCCAGTGGATATGGGGTATACTTTTTTCAGTTACTAATGGTGCAACAATTACATGACTAACACTATGCTTACCACAGATGACAGCTTTGTCTGATCTCCCAGAAGCTCATCGAATGTTTCCATCTGCTCAGGAGAACGAATAGGGAATGAGATATCTTCAGGAAGCTGCAGCGGTTGGTCATCTGCTGCTGACCTTGACAACAATTGCTACATCATCCTCTTAATTTCACTATTCTCCTCCCGCATTGTCTCCAAGACTCGGAGAATCTGTGTAACAGCAGCTGCAAAAAAGGATTCATAATTCTAGGCTATATACTTTTAGAGCTATGTGAATTACAAATGAAAAAAATCCAGTATTTTAAATTTTTCCTTGGCTTCAACAGTAATTAACGCTAAAATCTCAAAAGGATTGTTGAGTGTGCAAGGTCACAAAATGTGAAAATGATAAGAAATCATGAATTAAACTTAACATATTTTTGAGCTAGGCATGTCATGGGGTGAAAATAAACATTTTTGACTATTCCAAGGACCTTAACTTTGGATAACAGTTGTGGGGTCAGACAAGAATAGGCACACATTAATTCACATCATGATAAAGACTAACACAAGTAATCATCAATTTCTTTTGAATTTTTTTTGAACTAGGGGCGTCATAAGGTGAAACTTTACATTTTTGGCTGTGTCACTCAATCCAGCTTGTTATAACATTTATTGGCTTGTTTTGAGGATAGAACATTTAATAAGTATGTACTGTAATAAATATATTTACAGCTCCGAAGTTTATACTTACTGGGCCCAATAATCTTCCCACGGGAGGGCGTATCAGAAGCACCTTGTATTGGAGAAGCACTTTGCACATCACTGCTGGCCTCTCGCAATGCCTGTGCAGATAAGCAAGGCGGAGGTAAAAGTAGGCTTCGTGCCTGTTTGGGCGTTGTTGCTTGGTCAATAACTTGTTATGGCCTTCTCTCTGTGTCTGTCTCATTCTCATCAGTGCCACTATCCGATTCATACAGCTTTTTTGATGCCCTATTTACAATAAAATGAAAATACATTAATAAGTAGTTAAAAAATACATATACATTAAGTGAGTTATTGTACCAAGTGACAATATGATTATGACCTGTACACGACTGGCAAACATGTATTAGTCTATGTTTACGCACCAAATTGTTGTGCCGCAATTTTTTCTACCAAGGATTTTTATCACGAATGCGCTCCTTTCCTGATAGGATTATTTCATGAACAGGAAGGGCTAGAGACCTGGAGTTGGTCTCATTTGGAAGCTTAATACCAATGTGAAATAATGATAAAAGATTTTTTAATTGTCTGGACAATTGTTTTCACAACGGCCTGGGTAGTGAATCCCTTGCCGTAGGCTCGAATCTAGAGTTTCCGGCCTTCTTATACTTATAGTATATTTTAAAAGGGGGTCATAATTTACAATTGTTTTTGGTTTTTGACTTTTTAAAGATGAACACAGGTTTAATTATCTATCAGGTCATATTTTTTCTTCTCAGGTCCGATACTCATACCTGTGCAACAGCTAGAGGGCTTGGTTGGTACTTGGAAAAAATACTTGAATTTGTAAAAATAAGTATTTGTATTTAATATTTTAAAATGCTTATGAATGAAATGTTGCAAAATGGAAGGGACTTCTAAGGCTAGGGGGGGACACTGGATTTCAAATGATGGTGTCCCTTTAAAAAAAAGATCTCTTAAAATTTAGTCTAGATAGAAACAATATTTTTAAAATGTTAGTGTCGACTCTGTCACAGTTAAGTAATTCAACAATAGAGCTGTCATTGATTCAGTGCAAAGCATATCAACGATATATCGATATCAAGTGACTAAAATCAACGATACACCGATATATCGATAATATCCTATACTCACTTGTCTGTCATTCACTTTCATACCTGTTTCAATGATTTCAGTCAAAAACATGTTCTGTACAGTACGTGTCTTGTCCACTGCATGATTTTTTCCAGACAATATTTTTTGTCACCATTGCTCTGAAATAATTCCACTATATAACAAAAGCATAACATTAGATATAAATTACTGCTTCTGTATATATTTTGGGTGAATTTTATAATTTCTAGACATTTAATTTATTAGTCAAAAGTATCGATTTTTTAAAATGTGTATAGATTATTGATCAGCAAAAAATATCAACGATACATCGATATTGTCGATATCGATGACAGCTCTATTCAACAATTACAACTATACACATGCATAGGTCAGCTAAAGTGCCTAAGAGTGGGCGTAAATTCTAGAAAATGTCGCAAATTAAACTGACAAACGACTATTGGGAAATTACATGGCAAAGGCAAAACCAAAAACTTAACGGCGTTTACAGCTTACCTACACACACAATAAACGTGTAAGGATATAATATGAAAGGTCATTATACGAAATCGTGGTTAAATGCTCGGAATCGAAAATGAAATATTTTTTTCGTGTACAATTTTACAATTTAACGTTTCGATACACAATTTGATTTTAAGCGGCAGCGAAAATCACGTCTGCACATGCTCAAAATAAATTTTTTCATCAAATGCTGATTTTTATAAATTATTTCTGAATTTATAGTCTAAAAAACACATTTTTATATTTAAATAATAAAAATTAAAACCAATATAAACACTTAACAAATTAATTTCTCGCACCTGCTCAGGCATGCTAATATTTATCGGGTTGCCCAAATGGGTCCCTCATGGCTTGTATAACTGTTTAAAATAATGCTACGATTTTTATATAAGATAATAGCAATTTATGCCAAGATGGTCACACTATAGCTCAAAGTAAACGAGTTCTAAAGAAATAAATAAAAGAAAAATCGTTTTTCCTTAAAGTGCTGTAATATGGTACCCATATGGGTCTAACATAGGCGTACCCAAATGGACTTGCCAATATTGGATCCATATAGGTCCAATATGGGCATACCCATATGGGCTTAACTCGCGGCCTAGGTATAGCCCATATGGGTCCCATATCTATGCATGTTTGCTGGGTATGTATTATTCAGTACAGTACCTTCAAAATCTGCCTATTCTGCACATATGTCAATAAGTATACACATTGTGACAATAAGAAATATTTAAGGTTAAATGTGGTAAATACTCTGTGATTACTTCTCACATTTACTTGATATTAATAACCAATACTCGTTACATTAAAAAGCATACTAGTGACACCGGCGAGCAACTCCAAAGCAATACTCGGTAAACTGACAATCATGTTTATTTATTCTCAAAATGCACTGTCATCTGAAATTTTATTGTTGTCAGATTGAACGTTTACACATAAATATAATCACTGTTATCACATTCATTCGATTTGACTTATTTCTTTTAAGGAATTATATGCACAAAAACATTCAATTTGACTGATCCAAGCTTATTTAATTAATCATTTACAAGTGAGCAAAGAGAAAATATTACCTCATTTCCATTACAATTCAAAATTATTTCTCAATACTTCAGTTACTAGAGAAATTATCAAAGTATTTGTTTGTCTATCAAATTATATCAAATCAATTCAAAATGACTAAATACGGTACGGTATTCCTCAGTGGAACTAGTTTTGTTGCTCTATGTTCAATTATCTTTGTTTCATGTGTTCATACCTTTCATTGTTTAACGTTTTATGTCATAATTTATATACCTTTTCTAATTGAAATTGTTATTGATGAAAGTGTGTGAGGGAAGAATTTACAGTTCATAAATGTTTAGGCTACTGGTTGGGGACCACCAAAACCGGACGGCCCTGAAAATGCATAATTTATTATTTTCTTTGTTCAGTGGTTGTCAGTCACTTTTTTATCAACAATAAATGCATGTTTCTTCTAAAAATGAATAAATAAATTTATTTCAACCACCGTATGGTAATATTTTAATGGCTATTTCAAGAATGTTGACGTTGAAATTTGGGGGGTCAAGAAAACAATGCCTGACCTCATATACCATCTATAATCATTTGCAGAGTAAACAATACAATTTCCAAAACTTCAGCATTTGTTGCTGAAATATTGTCTATCATGTTAAAAATTAAAAATCAAAACACCCAAGCTTTTATCTGAATTAAATCACGTCATGTACATAAATGTCCGGACACATGGTACTGTAGTGTAGACAATTGAGGTAATTTTGATACCTCCTTGTCGAGCCTCAGATATAAGTGTCAATACAATCAGATAACTTCTGTTTTGTTGCGGACCGAGTTGGTTTAGGGCCGCGTGGACACTTATCTTATACCTCTTCGTACACATTGATATCACACGCCTTGCTCATTCTGGGACAATTCATTTTGTTTAATAGTCAAAATCTCTGTAGGAGTATCCGATACTTACAATTTCTTCAAAATAGCCTGATATCTGTGTCAAATAACGAAGTCGAAACTGCATTTCAATCTGGCTGTTGAATAAAAATGGCGTCATTGAAGAGCCAATTGATTCACTCGGGCATTTATATAATTTCTGCGTACAGTACAAATTTAAACCAAATTGTAATTTTAATTTTCAATACTTCAATACAATTATAAATGTATGACAACCCCTTCTATATTCAATGCATGAATGGATTTTCTAACTTGTAATCGAACATACGGAACTATTTTTTTTGTCAACGAAATTCGGTTGGCAATAAGAAATAGTTCGGTTTTAGCGCGGTGCAAAAATACCGTATCTCGTGAAATGGAAAGGCAGAGTTGCGATTGTTTGGAATTGCGATTGTTTGCCTGTAGATGGGTAGTTATACCTTTGTGTCGATTGACACAATCGACACAAAAAGTATTTGACATTTTCTAAAATGCAATGATAAGATGTGAAACTTGGCATGCTGACCTGGGTTGAGACTCTCCATATATTAAAATTTTAGGTCAATACCCAAACTCTGTGAGGCTTCACAGAAATTCTTGTAAATTTATATTTCCGACATTGCTTAGTTTAACAACAGTTGTCCAAGGAGGAGGGTACTCCAATTTTCTCCTTGCTGGACAGTATACTGCAGACTTTCTAAAGATATGTCATCAGGTATATTCCAATTAACGTCCCCCCACACACCACTTTTTGTAGGAAAAAACCTTAAAGATTTATCCAAAACATCCAGATATTGTTATTTAAAAATAACATTAAAAATATAATTCTGCATTTTATAATATGAGATCATAATAATGAATAATGATTTTTATAATTGAATCATAAACATATCATATTTTAAAGCACATTTTTATAGTTCTAATAAGTGCGTCCCCACCCCTTGAAAAAATGCAAAATTGTTAGAGACTATACATTAGGTGAAAAAATACATAAATAACTCACCCTTAACTACAACGGCAAAATATGCCCAACCTGCTGTGTTGCTATGGATAATTTTTGTAAAGTCTCCTGTTGATGGACGAAACATATTATCATCACTGCAATGCACGCATTCCTAGAAATATAGATATGAATTACAAGAGTTACAAACATCCCCGCCTAAAGTAAGTTTTACATGAAGAACAAAATTGTGCTATTTCAAAAGATTAAGTTACAGATCTGGACTTTCAGTTGCACTAACATTTTGTCTTATATTTGTGAACATTCATGCCAAGAATTTCAAAACCCTTGATCGATGAAAAAGTTATGGACTCAACACAAAATATACTTTATAACAGACCATGTTAAGCTTTGACCCTGAAGTGTGACCTTTACCTTGAACGTAGGGTTCCCGTAATTGCTCATGACATATTGACCAATTATTGTGAACATTTTTGTCAAGTAATTTCAAAATCCTAAAGGTGAACATTTGTAGTATTTTCAAAGTCGCTTGAACCATGAAAGAATTATGGACTGGACACAAAATATATCCTGTAACAGACCATCTTAATCTTTGACATCCAAATATGACCTTGGAGGTAGGGGTCCAGGTGTTGGACACGACACAAAATATAGCCTATAACAGACCCCAAGTTTGACATTGATCTTAGAGGTAGGGGCCTGAGTGTTGCACAACACATGGTCTCATTGTGGTGATCATTTGTACCAAGTATTTTCAAAATCAATTGATGGATGAGAAAGTTATGGTCCTGACACAGCATATACAGCCCAACAGACATTGAAGGGATATGGATGGTGCATAAGATACATCGTCTTATAATAATAAACATTAAATTTTCTGTCTAGCCATTTCAAATTCCTTTGATGAATGGCTTTGTTCTTGACCCAAGACAATTGTGATGGACCGATAACTGGAGGACAGAGCCTATTTTTATATCCAGGACAGTAAATTGACGAAAGTGTTATAAAATTCAATATCCTAAGGAAATAGTTTCTTACATACAATTTCTAATCCCAGATTTATTTATATAAAACAATCATTCATAAATTGCATTCAGTGGTGGCATGGCTGAGAGAAGTTAATGCGTCAGACTAAAAATCTAAGAATTGCTGACTGTGTAGGTACAACCCCGTCAGGGGCAAGCTGTTAAAATCCTTGAGCAGGAAACTTTACACCCATTGCTTTGTACTGGTTGGTTGGAGGAACGAATTCGAGTGTTTCAAAAAGCTTATAGCTTTTAATACAATCAAACTAAAATTAAATTTGTATAAACCAAATTGCGTTCCATGATACATATCAAATCCATCTATATTATAGAATATAGCACATGACTTGCCCAACACAGAAAATTCTAAGCTATAAGCTAGCTAGTAATCTATTTTTAAATTTATTTGACATTGATGACTAAGCAATAAATAGAAAATATACATAGCATCATACCATAATATTTTCATTAAAACACTCTCTGAGTGACCATTGGTATGTTGGAACCCAATCCTCGCAATTAGCACATGTAACAATGAACTTCAGGTCAGACATTGACGTCATCCTCTTCATACAACTAGGTGTACAACTGAAGTTATCATAGATCAATTAAAATAGTGTTCTTGTTACAACTAGGTTTACAACTGAAGTTATCATAGATCAATTAAAATAGTGTTCTTGTTACAATTAGGTTTACAATTTTAGTTATCATAGATCAATTAAAATAGTGTTCTTGTTACAACTAGGTTTACAACTGAAGTTATCATAGATCAATTAAAATAGTGTTCTTGTTACAATTAGGTTTACAATTTTAGTTTTCATAGATCAATTAAAATAGTGTTCTTGTTACAACTAGGTTTACAACTGAAGTTATCATAGATCAATTAAAATAGTGTTCTTGTTACAATTAGGTTTACAATTTTAGTTTTCATAGATCAATTAAAATAGTGTTCTTGTTACAACTAGGTTTACAACTGAAGTTATCATAGCTCAATTAAAATAGGTGGTCTTGTTACAACAAGGTTAACAATTGAAGTTTTCATAGATTAATTAAAATAAGTGTTCTTGTTACAACTAGGTTTACAACTGAAGTTTTCACAGATGGTTTTGGTGACCTTTATGCAACATTAAAATAAAGGTGTCTTGCTGAATGAAAATGTTTATCACGGGTGACCTTTATGCACATTCAAATAAAGGCATCTTGCTAAGCCATAGCTTAGTATGTTACAGCAATTTTCTGTCTGTTTATCAAGACTATACTATGTTTTTTTTCCAGTTATCTCTAAGTGGCGAGCAATGACTGCCAAATAATAAGCCCTTTAGAATAAAGTTTGGCAACAGAAAAAAAACAAATTTAGACGGAGGGAAAGCCTAAAAATTCAAAACAACAACAGGGTCCTTGTACAGAGTTCTAAATTTTGGACATGGCACGATGTGAATACTGTTTTTCTCCAACCTCTCAATGTGACCTTGACTTTAGAACTTAAAAGGACTGACATTTCATGGTGTTCAATATTTCTATCAAGTAATACAATGCTTGTTGAGATATTCTCCTGACATGTGTGTTCCCATTATACAACCATTTTTTTACAAATGCGTATATATATATATATATATATATATATATATGAAAAAAAAGAAAAAGAATTAAGACTACTACAAACATATTAATTCAAGATAGAAATGGATTTTTAAATGATTGACACAGAAGACAACATAAATACCTGATGTCAAGTGCCAAGTTTCCACTTTCAAAAGGGTCATATGTACATGTATATGTCACTAGAAAAAGATCAAAATAGACAATTATCAATATATATATATATATTCCCCTTCCAGGTTTTTTCCGCCTTTTTGACTGGATATTGATCACCCGAAAGAAATTGATATTACCGAGCCAGACTGGTACTATACACACTAATTTTCCCTGTTGGGTACCCCACGTTCTAAACAACATACGCTGTTGCGATGCGCGTACGGTTTGATTTTACGCGATGTCAATTCTGATTAACAAGCACTTTTATCTGTCAAATGATAAATATTTACCAAAATAGAGTATTATCATACATATTCTCATTAGTAATGAAAACAAATATGACCTTGTGAAAGCTTGATATTAATTCCAAAAAAGTGGGTTCAACAGACTACTCTTTTTCTCTTGTTTACATTCGTTAGGTTCGAAAGAAAATAAGTCATGAATTTATGTCACGTCTTGTAGTGATGAACGGTTACCCTAAAGGGAATCTTATTTCGAAGTTTCATTTGAAGTAGCAATGATTTATTTTAAAATCATCTTAACTAGGCAGGGGAAGGGTAATAAAATTATTATTTTGGTTTTGGGGTGATATATGTGGATATATTTCCTGCCCAGATAAAATATCACCCTCACCTCGGGTTATATAAAATCTTGACAGGAAATATATCCACATATATCACTCCAAAACCAAAATAACATATAATATATAAATTGCTTGTAAACATTAACCAAAGTGATATGATAATAGTAAAACCGTGTATTGAGAAATCTTTACAAGTAAAAATCTCAATTTATAGGGGTGATAACTCCTGAAAAATAGGAGCTATTATAAGTTATGAACTTTAGCTAATCATAAACTTTATAATATATGCATAAGAAACTAGAAATGTGTCCATAGGACACGGGTGCCCCCACACTCGACTGTTTTGTCAATCTTATGACTCTTGGTCAAATAATTTTTGGGCTACATGTTTTACAAGTTGTAAACTATAAAAAATCAAAGCACAGAAGGCGCTGAATTTGTTTGGGTCTCAGAATGTCAGAAAGGTGAAGGTTGTGAGATTATAAACCAATTTGTTTTTGTATAGTGCCACCAATGCTTTCCGGTGTTTTAACTGTAGTAAATTGGCTATAAGACTAATTGCAACACTGATTGTCAATTCAATGTTTATTTGACTTGAAAAAAAAATGTGTTGCCTCAACTGGGATTCGAATTCCAGACTTCACGATTCATAAGCGAGCATGCAAACCCCTCGACCACGTTGAAGTTATATGTTAACGGCCAGAAGAAAACCATATTATTCTAAATTAGGTTTTGTAACTCTTATTATTACGATGCTAAACCTGTTGTTTAACACAGATGTAAATAATCATGGAGCTTACTGTAAGCATGTATATCTATAAAGAATGAAACAATATAAGAAATCTTCGACCATTTGGGAACTACTTTGCTTGAAAATTAATGCGCCTTCCATTTGACAATCTTCACGCATTGATCTCCCCTGAATTTTTCGGCGTTAGTGTACATATAACGGGAAGTAACCGCTTCAAAAAAGTGGACTACTTTAGGCATTTGCAATTAACAGCATTAGGCTCTGAAATTTCGCTACCATTATTTGTTTGGTCTGACGACCCAAACAAATAAAAATCTAATTAAAGTGCAAGAACTTTACAAATACAGAATAAATCCACAAGAAAACCCCAAAGTGCATAAGTTCACATGCTAACCAACATTCTTGTAAACTTTCAGGCCTACAGGTCAAATAATTTTTGAGCTACGTGGGACACAAGTTGAAAATTGCAAATTTGTATTTAGTCAAGGGCAATAACTGAAAAAACATATAAATTCACAAGCGAAACCCCAGGTGCACAACTTCACATGTTGATTAACATTCTTGTAAAGTTTCATTACCCTCATTTCAAATACTTTTTGACCTACATGTGACACATGTTGAAAATTGCAAACTTTTACTAAGTCAAGGACAATAACCCTATAAATACTAAATAAATTCACACAAAAATACCCAGGTGCACAACTACACATGCTGATCACAAAATGAGAATGGACGGAAGGACAGATGGACAAGGGTAAATGAAATTGCCCCCCCCCCCCCCCAAAATGGTGGCACAAAAAAACATTTATGTCATCAAAATATGACGTGGTTGATGACCAGAAATTTATATTTGAAGTTTGAAGTAAATACTTTAAAGTAATAAAGAACTTATAGTGAAAAAGTGTAAAAACTAGAATCATGTTAAGGGCAATAACTCTGACAAAAGAGAATAAATCCACAAGGGAAACCCCAGGTGCATAACTTCACATGCTGAGTAACATTCCTGTAAGGTTTCATGATTCTAGGTCAAATACTTTTTGAGTTACATGCGACAAGTTAAAAATTCTAAATTTTTACTAAGTCAAGGGCAATTACTCTAAAAATACTAAATAAATCAACACGAAAATACCCAGGTGCACAACTACACATGATGTACAGTTTCATGACTCTAGGTCAAATACTTTTGAGCTACGTGCGACACAAAATGAGAAAGGACGGACAGGATGAAGGACAGACAAGGGCAAATCTAAATGCCCCCATTAAAGTGGGGGCACAAAAATTGATACTTGACATCTGAAGTAAATCCGTAAAGAAATAAAGCTAGTTAGAAATATTTCATTTCACAAAACTTCAACAAAAAATCTGTATGAGGTTGTAGACACAAGGGTGAGACGGACAGCTCCCAATTATAATACTTTGTATAGTTAAATTAAATGATGTAAATTAAATGATATATACAATCTGTTGATCCGGGTTCTAGGCACATGTTTACAGGGCACTTTGTAGGGATCACAACACCATGCGTTGGTTTATCAGCTCCGCTTTGCTTAGCATTCTCAGCCATAGTTTGGTTACAATAGTAGCCGATTGGGCAAATATCACACGTAGGTTTTCCCTCTGCTGCCTGGTAGTAACCATCTGAACATGGTGTAGGAATACTTGCACCTAAATAAAATACCGTAATAATTCTATTTAGCGCCCGGGCTTTTATTAGAATCATAGACTTTTCGAAAGTTGGGGATGGGCGTTAATTGGAGACGCATCTTCATAAGACAAACTAATTTTCTAAGCAAGGCTTTTTAAATCCACTCGCCCCTCATAACGAATCCGAAGATAGAGCGGATGTTGATTTATAATTGCAGACAACGCTAAAGTCGATTTCGGTATCGTAACGTACCGGCTAAAGTCTGTTCTTTTCCGCACTTTAATACCGTGCATGTAGAGTCCGGTTTCCGAGCACGGGAATAAAAAATGAGCCTCACGCATTTTTACTGCAAAAATATTATGATTTTTCCCAACGAAATATTTATGTAAGGTTACCAATTAACTCTGTAATCTGGGATGTTCTATACAATTCAAAAAGTCAATGGAATATTTTGAGTCCCATCATTATGCATTTTTTACCCGCCAATATAATTGTTAAAAAAAAGTAAGAATAGTTCTGACCGATTTTACTGACACAAGCATATATGTTCCTAAAGGGATTGATGCGGGATTTTGATATAAAAAGACAATCGTCTATTGTTCAAAATAATTTTAATCAGAACTAATCTCCCATGTTGGGCCCCAATACATTGAACAACACACGTTGACCTTGCTGACGTAATTAAATAGGCGCGTGAGTTTTGGCATCTCGGAATGGTTATTTTTTATACATGTATATATATCTTATACACAAAACACATTGAATTATGGCAACACCTATGCTTGTGTTTATAAAATCTGTTATTAAGGGATATCACATTTACAAATATACATGCCCAGTCGGAACTATACTTCAGTGTAATTTGGAACCAGAAAATGAACATAGTGATAGCGCAATTATCGTAAAAAATAATGGATCTCTTGTTGGACATATACCGGAGGGATTATGTCAGCCTCTTATAAAATTATTCAAAGATGGACTTATTGTAGAAATCAGTGCCGAAATACTTGGAGAACCGCATTCGTCATCAAAAGGAACTTTTGTAAAAGGTGGTGGCATTGAAATACCGTGTACATATAAACTTTACGGAAAAAAAGACAAGAAAAAGGAAGTTCGTTCCTACGTGAAAACGGAAATAAGGAAACTTGAATTGTAAAGGTAAGCTCAATTGTACTCAAATTGGGGGATGGGCGTTTAAAAGGGGCAGTTAATTTTTCAACTTTGGGCTGAAAAATGGCCGTTTTTTGTCCAAAATATGGGGGGTGGGCGTCTATTAGAGGATGGGCGCTAAATAGAATTATTACGGTAGTTCAAATTAAAGCTGAATAAACAACATTTAAAACTTACATAAGCAAATAAATGATGAGACAAGCTTAAGGGTAAATGGTAAAGGTGGTTCAAGATGAGTGATGGTCTAGTGGTTAAGGTGTCTGCCACTCAACCGAGGGGTCATAGGCTTTCTAATTAAGAAATAATATATCCTAAACAGTGATTTTATAGCCAAATAAAATCAGTTTGGAGTTCAGATGCGAGGAATTATATCACGAGGACGTTGCATAATGACACACATTTTCGGTTTTTTAATGTTCAATAGGGAAAAATGCAGGCCATGTAAATAAAATATGACATAGTAATGATGGAGACTGGTTCAGTTCAAATATGCTTCAATCTTTGTTCACAATAAAAAAAGGACATTAATGATGACAATTGTCCGAGGTCAGTATTCTCATTGCCTGAAAGAGCGGATGGATCTACATTAAGCCTAGAATACATACATACATTCACAATTAAAGTAAAGTTTGCTGATAATCCATCTAGCTGTATTAGGAGATATTGTTTAAAAAAGAAGGTGGATAACGACTGACGAACAACTGACAGTAGACCCAGTGCAATCATAAATCAAAGCACAGAAGGCGCTGAAAGGTGCTGAATTTGTTTGGGTCTGACTCTCAGAATGTCAGAAAGGTGAAGGTTGTAAGACTATAAACCAATTTGTGTCACCAAATTCTGTTTCCAGTGTTATAACTATATTGACTATAACACTAATTGCAACACTGATATTCAATTCAATGTTTATTTGGCTAAATCAATTAAAAAAAACTGAAAAAAAATTAAGATGACCATGATGGCCCTGAGTCTCTCACCAGAAACAACTGCTTTTCAGAGTTGGAAATTATCCATTGTCAATATTTTCTGATATTTAATTTGAGCATAGAATAGGTTTAAACAATAATTTGAAAAAATTGCCATGCCCTGGGGCATTTAAGCTTCAGCTTAAACGGCGCCAATCAAATTAATATGAGCAAACTTGATAAAAGACTACCTAATAATGCTTAAAGTTTGGTGATCATCTATCAATTATTTCAGTAGGAAAAAAAAAAGTTCAAAGGTTTTTCTATTTTTAGCTTAAGTGGCCCCTAAAAGGGGCCAATCAAATTAATATGAGCAAACTTGATAAAAGCGTACCTAAGAATGGTACAGACAAAGTTTGGTGATCATCATTCAATTAGTTCTGTAGAATTTTATAGATGTTTAAAGGTATTTCTATTTTTAGCTTAAGCGGCTCCTAAAAGGGGCCAATCAAATTAATATGATCAAAATTGATAAAAGACTACCCAAGAATGCTACAGACAAAATTTGGTAATCATTCTTCAATTAGTTCTATAGGAGATGTTGAAAAGTTTTTCTATTTTTAGCTCTAGAGAACCCTAAAAGGGGCCAAACAAATTAATATGATCAATCTTGATAAAAGACTACCCAAGAATGCTACAGACAAAGTTTGGTGATCATCCATCAATTAGTTCTGTAGAAATAGACGTTTAAAGGTATTTCTATTTTTAGCTTTAGCTGCCCCTAAAAGGGGCCAATCACATTAATATGAGCAAACTTGATATCAGACTACCCAAGAATGCTACAGACAAAGTTTGGTGATCATCCATCAATTAGTTCTGTAGAAGAAGACATTTAAAGGTTTTTCTATTTTTAGCCCTAGAGACCCCTAAAAGGGGCCAATCAAATTAATATGAGCAAATTTGATAAAAGACTACCCAAGAATGCTACAGACAAAGTTTGGTGATCATCCATCAATTAGTTCTCTAGATATAGATGTTTAAAGGTATTTCTATTTTTAGCTTTAGCGGCCCCTAAAAGGGGCCAATCAAATTAATATGAGCAAACTTGATAAAAGTCTACCCAAGAATGCTACAGACAAAGTTTGGTGATCATCCATTAATTAGTTCTGTAGAAGAAGATGTCTAAAGGTTTTTCTATTTTTAGCCCTAGTGACCCCCTAAAAGGGGCCAATCAAATTAATATGAGCAAATTTGATAAAGGACTACCCAAGAATGCTTCAGACAAAGTTTGGTGATCATCCATCAATTAGTTCTGTAGTAGAAGATGTTTAAAGGTTTTTCTATTTTTAGCTCTAGAGACCCCTAAAAGGGGCCAATTGAAATGACATGAGCAAATTGTGTGACTGTCACAAGGATGCTACAGACCAAATTTGAAGTAAATCTGCCCAGCGGTTTCAAAGAAGAAGACTATTGTTGATGCATGACGACGGACTACGGACGCCGGAGTATCCCCCTTTTATACTAATAGCTCACCCTGAGCCTTCGGGTCTGGTGAGCTTAAAAAAGACACAAGTAGAGAACTGGGATTTGAACTCCGGACCTCTCGCTTCTAAAGCGAGCGTGTAAACCCCTCGACCACGGGGAGTTATAAGATAACAGCTTGAAGAATACCATATTATTCTTAATTAGAGTTTGTAACCCTTCACGGTAAACCTGTTGCTTAACACTGAAGTTAATAATCATGGAGCTGAATATAAGCAAGAATAACACAATATTAGAAATCTTCGACCAATGGGGAACTATTTTTTCGTTACGAAAATTAATCCGCCTGTCATTTGACAATCTTTCAATTAACAGCATCAGGGTCTGAAATTTCGCTACCATTATTTGTTTGGTCTGACAACCCAAACAAATAAAAACTCTTTTCTGATCAAGTGAGCTTATTCAGAGGCAGAATGATGTCATGCAACTCATCTATTAAGACAGCAGAATCCCATCATTTTTAACTGCCCATTACATTTTACCAATGTGCCCACATTTTCCCATATCTGTGGGAACACTAAGATAACTGATCTGATATGCAAGGAGCCAAGGATACATAATTAAGACTGCGTTTGTCATTACTTTTATGACGACAGTCAATTCGTACACCCATGTGTTTTTGATACCTCTTTCAAAAACAGTTTTGGATATGTATCCTACCAAATTGTGTTACAACTTTAGCTCACCTTCTGCGCAGAAATGTCCTAACCAACATATACCAGTTACAGACTGTAGCCCCTCAGTTTCGCAATAATACCCTGCCGTACACGGGTCACATGCAGCCGAGCCACTTTGTGCTACAAATGTTCCCACTGAGCATTTTGCAAGTACTCCTGAAAAATATGGTAATTTATTATATACTTAGAAATGAAATATTGAAAAATATTGATGAAATAAAATGCGTATTTTCATTTACCGTATTTTCACTGTAAAAATTTATTTTTCACTGTAGTGAAACATATTTTCCGTATTTTCACTGGTGTCTTGCCAGACTACTTTCTTTTAAATTCTGCCAGTGCACAAAATTTAAGGGAAAGTCTGTCAAATTTTAATGTCAAAAAAGAGGAAAATGTATATAATAAACAGAAAATTCAAGCTTTTTCTATAAATACATGATTTATTTTCATCTTGTGGCATGCAAATTACCATATTTCACTCCTGGCTACCGCCACTCGTGAAATATTTAATTTCATACCACTCGATGAAAATAAATAATGTATTTATAGACAAAACTTGAATATCCTCTATATGTATCTTGGATGGTATCTGTTATATGTTGCCGTTCAGATCAAATATCCATCCTGAACTGCAAACATATGTCAGATATTTTTTCTTGTATATTCTACCATATTCCATCATAATTAAAACTCTTTACCTTAATAAAACAATTTTCTATGGAAATTTACGGTACGTCATTACATCCGTAACTATTTTCTTACAACGGCGTATGAAATTACAATTTCATTCATGACGGTGAAATTATGTTGTTCTACGTATGCCATGCTTTAGCATGCAATTCATCTGACATCCCCTATGCAAGATGAAATTTCAGGTTTTATGGGTAAAATTAATGTAAAAGCAAGTCTGATACGGAAGAATAAAATATTTGGTTTAAAGGTAAATGTTTCAGGCATTAATTATACTATGCAAAGTTTCTGCTAAATAGTAACAAGAGCTGCGCTAGGCGGAGCATTATATGCCCGAAAGTGTTTTGTTTTTTAGTAGGGATGAAGCTTTTGTAAGACATTGGAATTAAATAAAGTATTTTATTATATACTTATAAATAAAATATTGAGAAATATTAATTACATAAAATGCGTATTTTCATTTTCCGTATTTTTACTGTAAAAATTTATTTTTCACTGCAGTGAAACATATTTTCCGTATTTTCACTGGTGTCTTGCCGGACTACTTTCTATTAAATTCTGCTAATACGCAAAATTTAAGGAAAATTCTTTCAAATTTTAACGTCAAAAAAGAGCAATGTATATAATAAACAGAAAATTCAATTTTTTTCTATAAATACATGATTTATTTTCATCTTGTGGCATAAAAATTATCATATTTCACTCGTGGCTACCGCCACTCATGAAATATTTATTTTCATACCACTCGATGAAAATAAATCATGTATTTATAGAAAAAACTTGAATATCCTCTATACCTCCTTCAAATAGCGATCCTCCTATGAAGTTTGAATATTGTGGGCCAAATGGAACCTAAGTTATGCTCCGGAAGCTATATTGCTGTAAGATACAGGCACTATAACTGCTATAGTGCTGTTAGATACTGGCTGTTGTACTGCTTTATTGCTGCTAGACACTTGCTGTAATTATGATTTACTTCTGATGAAAACCAGCAAAATAACTTCCCACAGAACCCTTTAAAATATTGACTATTTGAACACTACTGCTATTTTCCTTCCCAGGGTTTTATCAGTTTTTGATATATATATGAGCCGTGTCACGCCAAAACCAACATAGTGCATTTGCGACCAGCCTGAATCCAGACCAGCCATGCTCATCTGCGCAGTCTGATCTTGATCCATGCTGGTCGCAAACCCATTATGTTGGTTTTGTCATGACACAGCTCATATATATATATATAATGGATCTAGTAACCATTAATATTTACCATTGATACAAAAATGTCCGGCTGGACATATTGTTTGTTGTCCGTTATTTGTATAATAACCATCCAGAGATGATGAACATGCTTCTTGCCCTGTGTCTGCGAAGGTGTCCTGCGAACATGGCACAGGATAAGCATTTCCTTCAAATGTAAGATATACTCTATATACATGTATTGTGATAAATGAACAGACAAATAACAAAAGCATTTATGACAATGTATAATATGCCATAGTTTGAATTTGCAATATGCAAATATTAAACTCAATTACGCAAATATTAAACTCAATTACACACAAAACACATTTACAATGAACGAGATTACTGGCAATGGCATATATCACTTACACTATTGCACATGATTACTTGTATACCACTGACATTACTGCACATGATTTCTTATATATCACTTATACTTTAGCACATGATTACTTGCATACCACTGACACTATTGCACATGATTACTTGCATACCACTGACACTAGTGCATATAATTACTTTCATATCACTGACACTTACGCACATAACTATATGCATACCACTGAACCTACTGAACATGATTACTTGCATACCACGCATACCATTTAAATTATTGCCCATTATTTCCTGCATACCACTGACACTAGTACACACGATCACTTGCATACCACTGAAACATCTGCACATGATTACTTGCACACTACTGACACGATTGCACATGATTACTTGCACACTACTGACACAATTGCACATGATTACATGCATACCACTGACATTACTGCACATGATTTCTTACATATCACTTACACTATAGCACATGATTACTTGCATACCACTGACACGATTGCACATGATTACTTGCATACTACTGACATTACTGCACATGATTTCTTATATATCACTTAAACTATAGCACATGATTACTTGCATACCACTGACACAACTGCACATGATTACTTGCATACCACTGACATTACTGCACATGATTACCTGCATACCACCAGCACTACTGAATATGATTATTTGCATACCAAGGACACTACTGCCATGATTACTTGCATACCAGGGAAACGGTTACACTTGATACTTGCATACCAATGATACTCAAGCACATGATTACTTGCATACCACTGACACAACTGCACATGATTACCTTCATACCACTGACATTACTGCACATGATTACCTACATACCATTGACATTACTTCACATGATTACCTACATACCACTATTGCACAAGATAACTTGCATATCACTGGCACTTCTGCACATTACTTGTGCACCACTGACACTATTAAATATGTTTACACACCACAGACACCATGGCACTTACTTTCTGCTCACAATTACATATTACTACACACCCTAATACTTGCATAACACTGCACACAATCACTTGCATACTGCTGACATCAAAATAAATTACACATTATTATACATTCTGAAAACCAATACTAACTCATAACAGCTGCTATGCAATTCAGCGTGACAAAGAATTACAACAGCAATAACTAAGATAAGTTTGAAAGGCAATTTCAATTATGTAAAACCTTCTAAACAAAATATTAATCATTTCTAATATGTGAAAAGACTTTGACCTAATCAGGTTATTTTTCCTGCTAGTAATTAGTTCTTATGCTATTTTTTAATTTCATTCAATAACATTTATATTGAAATAAAAAAATCTCTTATATATACCTGCGCCCCAACATTTATGATTAACGTCCTCCAGATAAACTAACATTCATATTGAAACAAGAATTTGTAACAGAGTTACCAACGTCCCCCGCCTCGGGGAAGTTTTATATGAAGCATAAAATTGTGCTATTTTAAAAGATTGAGGTATGGATCAAAGGACTTTCAGTCCAAAATTATGATCAATGCTAGATCTGCAAATGCAACAATAAATTTATTAAAGAAATAAAATGAATGTTAAGCTTTGACCTCTTAGTGTGACCTTGACCTTGGAGGTAGGGGTCCAGGTGTTGTGCATGACATATCGTCTTATTATTGTAACTATTTGTACCAAGTATTTTCAAAATCCCTTGAACTATGAAAAAGTTAAAGATGGGACACAAAATATACCCACTAAGAGACTGTTAATCTTTGACCTCTACATGTGACCTTGTCCTTGGAGGTAGGGGTCCAGGTGTTGTGCATGACATATCATCTTATCATAGTGTGACTATTTGTGCCAAATATTTTCAATAGGGCTGCAACGATACACAAAATGTTCGATTCGATTCGATTTCGATTTTAGACACTTCGATTCGATTTTTTTCGATTCAATACATTTCTGATTACTAATTTATCTTTGGTATATAATTCTGCTTGTCTGTTCCAAAAGTGAGTGGCCTTCAACCTATTGCTTTGCTTTTTTGTTGTAATATAACTATTATATAAACTTATTTGACATAATAATTGTGTTTATGAGAATAAAAAGCTCTTATCTATTTGGAAAATAATTTTAATCAGGCAAATAATCATTAATCTCAGTAACATGACTATCACAGATACCTTCTGCTGACTACTGACTAGAAATTTAACAAAGTATGTAAATTGTTAAGTAAATAATAATAAACAAAGTTTCACAAGGTTGTCAGAACTGATATTCAGATATTCTGATTATAATTCCCATAATACGTAAAATGAATATTCAGATATTCTGTTTATAATTCCCATAATATGTAAAATGAATAATCAATCCTAATGTCATTGTTGTCACACAATACTTCTTAGTCTAGTAAACAATACAGAAAAAATGAAATTCATGAAATTATCACTTTTTTTCACACTTGACTAAAGAAATAATCATCAATCCCAATGTCAAATATGCCTACTTACTGTAGTACTAATCAAACTTATTTCGGGAAGGCCAGGACACGGATAAAGCTTACAAAACAAGTCCACATCCATGACATCGTGTTTTCGTTTCATATGTTGCATTAAATCAGACGTACTGCCCGACTTTGGATATGACAAGTCCGTTAAGCATATTTTGCAAGTAGCTTTATCCGTGTCCTGGCCTTTCCGAAACCCAAAGTGTTCCCAAACCTTTGATTTTAATTTTTTAGGAGGATTTTTTAATTTTATTTTATCAACATTGATGTTGGTAGCCATTTTGACTTGTTTGCCGAAAATAAAACATTACACGCCCACTGATTAGATGACCGAGTTTTCACTGGCCAATCGTATGTAACGTGATGAAGCCCGAAGGGAAAGATTAAAACTCTCACTTTTTTCCATGTTTATTTGTGGGTGGGGAATCGAATCGAAAATGTTACAGTTGGTATCGGGAATCGAATCGGCGCTCATAAAACCGGTTTTCGATGCGTCGAAAGGTATCGTTGCACCTCTAATTTTCAAAATCCCTTGTTCTATGACGAAGTTATGGACAGGACACAAAATATACCATATAACAGACTCTGTTAACTTTTGACCTCAAAGTTTGACCTTGACCTTGGAGGTAGTGGTGCAGGTGTTGTACTTGACATATCGTCTTATTATTATGACTATTTGTGCCAAGTTATTTCAAAATCACTTGAATTATAAAGAAGTTCTAGATCAGACACAATATATACCCTTTAACAGACTATGTTAATTTTTTACCTGGAAATGTGACCTTGACCTTGGAGATAGGGATGCAGGTGTTGCGCATGACACATCGTCTTAGTATAGTGACTATTTGTGCCAAGTATTTTCAAAATCCTTTGATATATGAAAAAGTTATGGATCAGACACAAAATATACCCTATAACAGACTATGTTAATCTTTGACCTCCAAGTGTGACCTTGACCTTGAAGGTAGGTGACCAATTGTTGCGCATGACACATTATCTCATTATTGTTAACAATTGTGGCAAGTATTTACAAAATCCCTTCAAAGATAAGAAAGTTATAGACTGGACACGACATATACCCTCAAATAGACAATGTTAACCTTGAATGAGCAAGTGCGACCTTGACCCTGGAGGTAGGGGTCTGGTTTTGCTTATGTAACAGCATCTTATTATAACAAACATTTGTGCCAAGTTATTTCAAATTCCTTTGATAAATGACAAAGTTATGGACCGGACACGAAAGTGTGACGGACAGACAGAGGGACGGACGGACGGAAAGACGGACGTTCTAACAGGTGAGTAATTATGTAGCTACTCTATTGTTCTTTTTAGCCACACAAAAGAAAATAGCCACATAAAAGCATTACGGAATGAATGACATCAAAGAGAAAGAACAGTTACCTATTGTCCATCTAGCCACATAATTACTCTCCTGTGAGTGCGGACAGATGGACGGAGCCTTTTTCTATATCCCCCTTTTTTCTTTGAAAAGGCGGGGGACAATAAAAAAAATCTCTGCTAGATACCTGTGCCTGGACATTTATGATTAATGCCCGACAGATAAACTTACATTCATATTGAAATAATAAAATCTCTGATATATACCTGTGCCTGAACATTTATGATTAACGCCCTGCACATAAACTAACATTCATATTGAAATACATATACTTGCATCTGGACATTTATGATGAACACCCTGCAGATAAACTAACATTCATATTGAAATAATAAAATCTCTTACAGGCTTCGCGAAAGTTGCCGGACCGTCGGACATGTCCGGCAAAAATCAGGCCGGTCCGATATTTTTTTTCGGAGTTCCGAACCTTATGTCCGGTACGAATACCGGGATATATCCAAGACCGATCAAGACCAAGTTTTCTCCCTTGAATAAAAAAATGTAAAACGAGTTTTGATTCGCCGATTCATTATAAGTGTCCAATCAAATTCTAGATACATACGACTGTCAATAACCAAAATGTCGGTGTTACTACATTATTACGCTGGCGCTACGCCCGGCAAAAATCGTAAACTATCCAATGAAGAAAAAAAAAGCGAAACAAAAGGAATACGAGTCCAGGCGCCCGCCGAGAAAATTTGTGGGTAAATGGAAAAATGGCCGCTTTGATCATAAATGTTTTGATTTCCAGACAGAGTCCATCAATCTGGATAAACTAATGTTTTATTTAAGGGAATAAAATTGTGTTGCAAATCTTTAAAAGTTGTTATGTCTTTAAAAAAACACAAAGGTATTATACTCAACATCACTAATTCCGCGTCATCACTTATCTCACGGTAATGGCATATTTTCATGTGACCAGTGTTAAAATTGGTCAGAATTGACATATTTTATTCAAACACCTTAACAACAAAGTTTTTGTGCAAAATAATTTAAATCTATAGATTTTTACGTAAAACTGAACAACATTTTACAAACTTCTGCAAAAAACAACAATAGTCCATTAAATTTGTGCATACGTCTGAAACAATCATCATTTTCTAAATGTTCTTGTTTGTTGAAAGAAAAATTTTGAGTTACAATGTAAAGATGTAATGTAAATATTTAAAATTATGCAAAATAACATAAAGAAATTTTAACTGAAACATGAAAAAACTGAAATAAAACACCATTACTGCGAGTTAAATGATGACATACTGTTTTCAAAATGGCCGACACACGGTCTACATCTGACAAATTAAAACTAAATTAAATTTTTTGATCGAATATATTGTTGTTACCTTGTGTCATACAGCAGAAAAATGACTAAATGATACAGTTAATGAAAGTTTTTGTAGTGTAAGTTTATTGTTGGTCTTCTTTACTGTTTTAAAGAGCTAAGAGGAGCACAGTATACCATATACATATATTTGGAAAAAAAATTCGGTCAGACAAAAGTTCTTTCGGTCAGACAAGAATTGAAAGTTTGTCTGACCCAATGTCAGGCAAATTTTTCAGCAGTTTCGTGAAGCCTGCTCTTACATGCATCTGGACATTTATGATGAACACCCTGCAGATAAACTAACATTCATATTGAAATAATAAAATCTGATAAATACCTGCACCTGGACAATAATGATTAACAGGGCAGATAACCGGCATAATCGCACCACTCTCACAATAATAACCTGCCATGCAACTCAAACACTCCACCTGTCCAGTCTCTGACTGATAGGTACCACCTGGGCATGCTGTCGGACTTTCGGCTGAAAATAAAATTGCATTTTTTGACAATGCGAATAAAAACAAATGAAAAGAAGAAAATTGTGAGTGGGAAATTATAAAACAGAGTAGTTATAGCAGGTCCGTATTCTTCAATGCAGAAATAAGCCATCGTTCACAATGGACCAGATTTGATTTTGACTCCAAAAGACCTTATTCAATTGTAAGATTTATAAAAATCTATCTTGTAAATGTAATGCTGAATTAAAACACCTAAACTCTAGAAATAAATCTTTATATGAAAATTGTAAAAAGTCTTTTATCGTTTTATCTATGCAAGTCAATGCCAAAACTAGAAAAGAAAAATTGGACTCCAGCAAGTCCATTTAAACATAAGATAATGCTACATACTAAATATTTAAGCTGTTTAAATTTATCTATACATGTCTACGCTATGTAACTCAATTTTGACCCTTGTGACATAATTTACAAATGCTTGTAGTGGAGAAATACATGCCAAATGTGATATGGACATTGTAGTTCTTGCAAAGCATGCAAAGAAAAAAATTTTAAAGTCAATTTCTAAAAAGTAATCATGATAAGTTTTTGATTACCAATGTGAAAAAAATGTTATTCAAATAATTACTGGGGGAAACATTCAGAGTAATCAAATGTAAATGTAATGAAAATTTTAAGAAGTAATTGTAATTAAATCAACATAGACTTAAGTAATTTAAGTAATTTGCCCAAAGTTTGGCTGCAGTTTGTTTCAGTTTTTTTTTTTTTAAAAAATCATGCTTAAGTGTCAACAGACTGATTTTAAATGTTTTACCAGAGTTAGGGCACATTGAGCCTGCTGGGCAAATCTCTTGGGCCTCAAGACCCGTTTGGTTACAATAGTAGCCAGAGTCACATCTCAGACAGCTGCTTTGTCCTACATTTGGCTGATATTCTCCTTTCGCACATGGATAAGGGTTAGTACCTCCTGAAACTAAAGAATATTACTATTTATAGCTTAAAAATAAAACTATTATCTTTGCATTGAAAATAAAACAATGTCTTCAAACCAACAATCTTTTGGAACAAGTTTTGCCCAAAGATAAATAATGGGGTGTTTGCAGCAAAATGGTTTAAATTGTTGGCTCTATTCAGCTATGGGTTCCTATCCCATCAGGGACTTTGGATTCTTCATTTTAGGAAAGTATCCTGTTAGCTCGGGTAATGTTAGTGGTTCTACGCAATTGCTCAAAATTGCCATATGACCTAAAAAGTGATGTTGTTACTTAAAAATCCCACAAACTAAGTGAACATACATGTATATGCTGTTTTCTCTGCTTGGGTTTTTTTATATGTTTGTTTATAATACATTACTTACCACCTATCATTTCAACTTTACACAGGACAAGTTGTGTTGTTGTTGTAGAATGCCATATCACAAATCGATTTCCTACAAGTGGTGGATCACAGGTGATTGACTTTGATATGCTTTCAGGTGGCGAATTTTCATGCTCATAACACACAGTTGAGCTGGCTCCAGGTTTGCTCAGGTCAGTTTCATATAAACTAAAGTTGGGATCTACCTCTACAAGGATTTTAAATCCGCTGAAGTGATCTGTTTTATGAACAAAATACAAAAATCTTGTAGCAAAGAAATAACGTACAAGTCTTATACAGTCCAACCCCGTTTATTCGAAGTGCCTGGGACTGAATATTTACTTCGAATAATCGATGGGTTCGAATAATCGAAATCCGAATATTGTGATAGACGAAAACTACTCCACTTTGACCAATCGTAGCAAAACAACCGTTTACAACACACTTACTTCCTGTAATCAATTGAGAAATATAAATATTAAACAAAAGATGCATAAAAATTCTTGTATTGTCATTGAAGACATAAATATTTGCATTTTATTCTACATTATGTATCGTTTCGTTTCGCGCAAAGCCTTGATAATGGCCGTGTTGTCACTACGGTATTTACAGCTAAACTCTGGTATTTTCGATTAGGAAAAAGGCTCTCATGTAGCGTTACAATTAATATAAAAATGTTTTGGATGTTTTGACAAATTTACATAAACGTTATGTATGAAAATTATTGCTGTCATCTTCAAGCAATAACAGTAACAAAATCGGACACGGTGCATTACTTTTCATTTTCGGTAATTAAAGTTGATTCAAGAACACACAAAGAGTTATTATCATGATTGTCTAAATACACTCATGACTGTTGATGTTTTTCACAAGACGACCGGTCAACGAGTGGATCTGCGCCAATTAGTCTGGCTTCGAATAATAATTAAGCTGGCTTGGAATAATAGGTGTGAAATACTTTCATAATTGTATAATTGGGAACGAAATTTTACTTCGAAAAATAGGAGGTATTCAGATAATGCATTTCGAATAGTACACTCGTATTTATATTGATTTATATAGAGATTAAAACGGGACAGCCGATCTACTTCAGATAATGCCGGGTATTCGAATAAAAGGTTGTCGAATAACCGGGGTCGGACTGTACTATAATACAAAATGTTGTTATGTACTTATTCATAGATACACAAACATTTCATGCATCATTGGTTTTACATATGAATATTTCTGTACATGTATATTTTGATTTATTAATCATTCAATTAATAAGCTTTCAGCTTTCTCAATCCAATACTGTCTATGTTTTTACATTGTATATTATCAGGGTCTTTCGAATAGAATAGTCTGGAGACGGACCAATTTTACGAAAAAAGCTGTTTCGGTTGAGTCATGTGATTGGGTTATCTACCGACCGTGATCTGGCATAGCACATCACCATTATAAGGTAATGTTTTGTTAAAACAATCAAAAATTACTAAAAACTAACTCTGACTATGTTATATTATCAGTTTTTCTTTAAAAGTTACAATTTTATAGATTTGCAATGAAATGAAGAATTTTTCGTTCCCGGTGTCAAGGTTAATATCTACTTCTCATATTTGAAAATAGGTCAAAGTTTCATGAACTTTTTTCAATTTATGCATTGTTCAATGACAAAATAAAAATTGATTTTACAGAGAAAAGATGTTATTAAATTCTATCATGTATAAATATTAAATTATTTCACGATGTTATTTGCAAATATTTTATGTTTAATTTATTGCATTTTCAAAATGGCGCCATTTATCGGCAAATATTCTTAACAAGCAATCTATGTTTTCCTACAAAATTTGGCTTTAAAAAACATTATTTTCTGAAATATTTATCCTTTTTTCACAAGTTTAAAGATTTTTAAACAACATCTTGTCGTTAAAATTTTCATTTTTGCTCTTGTAATTAATATTCGCCCTTTTCTTGAACACTTACATAATTTGCGTAAAGCAAACTATATAAAGTTATACTGAGACAGTTTTAATTGTAGCGAGAAGGGTTTACAGAGCGTGTTTCCAGACCATTCTATTTGAAAGAATCTGATATTATATATGACTGAAAAAAAAACAAAAAACAAAAACTTTTTAAACTATATCAATTACAGGATGACTGATTACACAATTGTACAATGAAAAAAAAAAAAGAAACAGAAAATTACTAACGCAAAGATTCAGTTTCTGTTTCAAAAAAAACAGACTGAAGCCATGTTTGGTCTTCATTTTTTTCAATCCTCCAATATGCTGGAACGTCTAGTTTATCAGGATTTCTCACGGTGTTTGTTCGACTACATTCTGGTTGATCATCTACCGCGAATTGAGAAAATTGATTGCTTGGCAAGTTGTCAGAATGTCTTGTTGTTGCTGATGGTGAGTGCAACATATTAACTAAAATATAACAAGAGGGCCATGATGGCCCTGAGGTCGCTCACCTGTTTATAGGCCCTGGAGCGGGGCCAGTTTAAACCCCAGGGCTTTTATTTGCCCTCCCCCCCCCCCCCCGGGCCCATTTTAACCCAAGGGCTTTTATTTGAACAAACTTGGTAGACACCCATAAGAAGATGTTTCATGCTAAACATCTAAGCAGGGCCAATTTTGACCCCAGGGCTTTTATTTTAACAAACTTTATAGACACTCACTAGAAGATGTTTCATGCTTAATATCTAAACTTTAGCTATTTGGGTTTTTTCAAAGAAGATTTTTTAAGTTTTTACTATACACATATAAGGAAATTCAATGACCCCCCAGAGCGGGTCCAATTTTGACCCCAGGGCTTTTATTTGAATAAACTTGGTAGACACCCATTAGAACATATTTCTTGCTAAATATCTTAACTCTAGCTCTTTGAGTTCTTTTAAAGAAGATTTTTTAAGTTTTTACTATATGCATATAGGGAAAATCAATGACCCCCTGGGGCGTGACCAATTTTAACCCAAGGGCTTTTATTTGAACAAACTTGGTAGACACCGATAAGGAGATGTTTCATGCTAAACATCTAAACATCTTAGCTCTAGCACATTGGGTTTTATAAAAGAAGATTTTTTAAGTTTTTACTATACACATATAGTTAAAAACAATGACCCCCGGGGCGGGGCCAATTTTGACCCCAGGGCTTTTATTTTAACAAACTTGGTAGACACTCATTAGAAGATATTTCATGCTAAATATCTTAGCTCTAGCTCTTTTGGTTCTTTAAAAAAAGATTTTTTAAGTTTTTACTATATGCATATATGGAAAATCAATGACCCTGTGGGGCGGGGCCAATTTTGACCCCAGGGATTTTATTTGAACAAACTTGGTAGACACTCATTAGAAGATGTTTCATGCCAAATATCTAAGCTCTAGCTCTTTGGGTTTTTTAAAAGAAGATATTTAAAGTTTTTTCTTTCGGTTGCCATGGCAACCATAGTTCTGCATGGAATTAAATCCTTTGAACAATTTTAAAAGGTGACCACCAAAGGAACATTCCTGTGAAGTTTGGATTGGCTTACTGGTTTATGAGGAGATGTCAATTAAAATGAAAGTTTACGGCCGGACGCCGGACGGACGAAAAGCGATCACAAAAGCTCACCCTGTCACTTTGTGACAGGTGAGCTAAAAATATGAGCGGCGTCACGACAAAACAAACATAATGGGTTTGCGACCAGCATGGATCAAGACCAGCCTGCCCATCCGCGCAGTCTGATCAGGATCCATGCTGTTCGCTTACAAACCCTACAGCAAGTAGAGAAACTGATAGCGAACAGCATGGATCCTGATCAGACAGTGCGGATGTGCAGGCTGGTCTGGATCCATACTGGTCGCAAATGCATTATGTTGGTTTTGTCATGACATGGCTCTTTTGATATCAACATTTAAATGTTTATATAAAGCTTTTATTTAAACCATTTGTCAATTTCAGGTTGATGCCGCAATAAGAAATCCCTCTGCCATCAGACTGATCAAACCAGCTTACGTATCACAGTCTAAACAGACTCTTGCTACTGAAATTAATTTAGAAACCATTTACAGCTCAAGGTCATACATACTTAAATTATTCAACATGTTGGTGTTGTCTTGTCCTGTCCCAGTATGAATCAATTCTCTCCATTATAATTTATTATAATTATAGTTTAAGCTAAATTTTATTCACGACCTTGACTGTCAAGGTCATTTAAAATCAAGCTCACATTTAAATCAATCATTATATCAGTTTTGTCATAACTGTTCTTTTGTCCAAGAATGAATCAAATCCATAAATGAACAATTTAAACAAATTTTTACAATTGACATTGACAGTCAAGGTCAATTAAAGGTCAAGGTCATATTAGAATAAGTGGCTATAACTTTAGAAGTAATTGATGGATTGTCTTCATACTGGAGCACAATCCTTGGGATAAAACATACCCCCTTAATCTCTAAAATGTGTATATTACTAGTACACTTGGAATTAAAACATTGCTATTAATAAGGCCTGTGTATTGTCAGCCAGGTGGTGATCAAATCCTTACTTGATGATTCACAGATTATACCACAAATAATCTAATTGTTCTAATCTAATTGATAGAACTATCACTAAATGTGATTAATACCCCTGCAAGACTGCTTCGGAAATGAGGATGTTACTAGTAACAGAATACCTTGTAAAACAATTGAAATACAGTTATGGTTGTGGGCAATTAAAGATAGTTGTGGTTCTTGTATGTTGCATTTCCTTTCAATGTGGTTGGCCATTGATGAAGTTTTATTGAATTACTCTGCAATAAGTCCAGAAAAACAAGGAAAAGGAAGAAAGGGCAATAACTCTATAAATACTGAAGATGGAGTTATGGTTATTGTACACTGCACTTCCTCTCATTGCACTTGACCATTGTATGAAGTTGTATTGAATTCCAACTACAAGTTTTCAAGTTATGCATTGTACAAAAAAGTAACAAAGGGCAGTAACTGTAATTAGTCCAAATAGAGTTATGGTTCTTGTGCACTGCGCTTCATCTTACTGCCTTTGACCATTGTATAAAGTTTCATTGAATTCCAACCATTAATTTTCAAGTTATGCACTGGACAATAAAAAGTAACAAAGTGCAAAAACTTTTAAATGAGTCCAGAAAGAGTTATGATTTCTGTACACTGTGCTTCCTCTCAATATACTTGACTATTGTATGGAATAGTATTAAATTCCAACTAGTAGTTTTCAAGTTATGCTCTGGACAAGAAAAAAGCAATGGAAAAGTAACAAAGAACAATAACTCTATAATTACTCTGGACAGAGTTATATTTATTGTGCACTGCACTTCCTCTTATTGTCCTTGATCATTGTATGAAGTTTTTTTGAATTCCAACCAGTACGTTTTAAGTTATGCTCTGGACAAGAAAAAGTACCAAAGGGCAATTACTCTGTAATTAGTCAAAATGGTGTTATGATTCTTGTGCACTGCACTTCCTTTTAATGTCCTTGACAACTGTATTAAGTTGTATTGAATTCCAAACAGTAGTTTTCAAGATATACTCTGGACAAGGAAAAGTAACAGAGTGCAATAACTCTGTAATTAGTCAAGATGGAGTTATGGTTCTTGTGCACTGCACTTCCTCTCAATGTGCTTGACCATTGTAAGAAGTTATAGAATTCCAATCATTCGTCTTCAAGTTATGCTCCGGACAAGGAAAATGCAACGGACGTCTGGACCGACCGACTGACCGACCAACCACCGGGGGTGACTCCTACAAAAATCATATTAAGAATGATTATGCTCCGGACAAAAAAAGCAATGGAAAAGTAACAAAGGGCAATAACTCTGTAATTAGCCAAGATGGAGTTATGGTTCTTGTGCACTGCACTTCCCCTTATTGTGCTTGACCATTGTATGAAGTTGTTTTGAATTCCAACCAGTAGTTTTCAAGTCATGCTCTGGACAAGGAAAAGTAACAAAGTGCAATAACTCTGTAATTAGTCAAGATGGAGTTATGGTTCTTGTGCACTGCACTTCCTCTCAATGTGCTTGACCATTGTATGAAGTTATAATGAATCCCAACCATTAGTCTTCAAGTTATGCTCCGGACAAGGAAAATGCAACGGACGTCTGGACCGACCGACTGACCGACCAACCAACCGACCGACCACCGGGTGACTCCTACAAAAATCATATTAAGAATGAGTTCTATTCTACTAAACTTCCTATAACAACAGTTTTCAACTGAAGTTTTGTGGTGGCTGATTTCTGCCAATTCCTATCTTTGCCCCTAAAATCCAAGGCGATGACATGAATATATGCTCACTTATCGTTTTCAGGCGAAGACACAACAGATTTAGGGCGCCAATACGAAGAATTCTACCCACCGACACAATAATTTTACAGAAAAAGATCAAATGTCCTTAAGCAAAAGCAGGTTTAAAAAATAAACTAATATCATAAAGTTCATATTTGTATCTGAAAAGTTGCTTGTGTAAGAATTAGAAATTGTTGCTTTTGCTGAGGGAAAAAAGTTACTAAAGAATTCACTGGTTGCTATCCAAAATCAGTGGTTTCCTTGGAAGTCGCTGAATGTTATGGTCAGGGTATCGCATTGTAACATGGCCAGCGATTGGCTGAAAAAAAGTGTAGGGAAAACTGTATGATTCAATTTATACATGAGGTGATTGGATGAAAGTGGGGTATTTTTAAGTATAGAAGCTAATTTAAACAAGGGTGCCATAGTCACAAAATACGCCCGTTTACGAAAGCTTTAGATGGAGATGGGGGCATTATGGATAAGTGTTATCTAGCAAGCAAGTTTTTATCCTTGGCACTGTGTTGTTAAATGAACCTTAAAACAAATCAATAGGGAAGATATGCACAGGATGTGTGACCTTGACCTTGGTCGCAGGGACCTGAATTTTATGCACGGCACTCAGCCTCACAATGATGAACATTTGTGCCAAATTATATTGAAATCCCTCTATGCATGTAGAAGTTTTGCTCCAGACAAGTGTTTTTCTATGAGCTCTAATTGTGACCTTCACCTTTGACCTAGAGACTTGGTTTATGTGCAGGGCACTACGTCTCATGGTGGTGAACAATTCTATAAAAGTAACATTAAAATTCCTCCATGCATGTAGAAAATATGCTCCGGACAACATCTTGATATTTAATCATCTCCAGTGATCTTGACCTTGCAAATATTAACCTAAATTAAATGTGTCACACCTGCAGTCATGATAGTTACCATTTGTGCTACAATCCATCAATAAATGATGACTAAATGGTCCCTATAACCATCTTCAAATTTTTATCTGAACTTTGACCTCTATGTGTAACCTTGACTTTGGTCGCAGGGATCTGAATTTTGCATGCGACACTCAGCCTCACAATGGTGAACATTTGTACCAAGTTATATTGAAAACCCCCTATGAATGTAGAAGTTTTGCTCCGGACAAGCGTTTTTCAATGAGCTCTAAGTGTGACCTTGACCTTTGACCTGGAGACCTGGATCATGCATGGAGCAATACATATCATGGTGGTGAACATTTCCATAAAGTATTATAAAAATTCTTCCATACATGTAGGAGATATGCTCCAGACAAAATCTGGATATTTCACCATCTTTAGTGACCTTGACCTTGCATATATTGACCTAAAGTACATGTGTCACAGCCGTAGTCATTATAATGACCATTTGTGTTACAATCCCTCAATAAATGATGATTAAATCGTCCCTATACACATCTTCATATTTTTATCTTTTTTTAAACGGGCGTATAAAAAGTACATGTAATTGTAATTTAATAACTAAAAAATTCTGATTTAAGATTTTATTCTAGGGAAATACATTTCATTACAATTCTTAATCTTTGAATGAGCTGAACTGATATTTACTTGAAAATTAAAATATAATTAAATTTCTATGAGAAAGTATTTACATTTGATAAGGTAATTACTGTATGATCTTTATGAACAAATATCAAGTCTACAGAACACCATAGTTATCACAGTTAAGAATCTTGACCAATGAATGAAACATGTGTAAATAAATGTTACATTCTTTAGAACATACTCAAGTCCAAGAAAGAGGATTATTTCATGCCCTTTGATTAAATTCTATTTTTAGAATTGAAAGTGAAAGTAGATCAAGGTGAGTAATTGTGTAAGTCATTTATGAACAAAGTAATAACTTTGTTGTCGCCCTTTGATTAAATTCTATTTACAAAATCTGGATATTTCATCATCTTTAGTGACCTTGACCTTGTATATATTGACCTGAATTATATGTATCACAGCCATAGTCTTGATAATGACCATTTGTGTTACAATCCCTCAATAAATGATGACTAAATGGTCCATATACACATCTTCATATTTTTATCTGAACTTTGACCTCTATGTGTGACCTTGACCTTGGCCGCAAGGACCTGAATCTTGCACGCGACACTCCGCCTCACAATGGTGAACATTTGTGCCAAGTAATATTGAAATCCCTCTATACATGTGGAAGTTTTGCTCCGGACAAGCATTTTTCAATGAACTCTAAGTGTGACCTTGACCTTTGACCTAGAGACCTGGTTCATGTGCGCGACACTGCTCCTCATAGTGGTGATCATTTCTATGAAGTTTCATTAAAATCCCTCCATACATGTAGGAGATATGCTCCGGACAAAATTGTTCCCATAATACGTCCCGTTTTTCAAACAGGCGTATAAAAGTAACACTACATTGTTTTCTGAAGAAAATGAAAGATTTCATGAGTCTCTGTGATAATTTTGACTTGGATATTTGCATTTATAAAAAGTGTGTCAGTCCTGTGATCAGCAGAAAATTTCAATGAAATGGGGGGTAATCCTCTTTGAAGTCATTTTGCAAAATATTTGGTTGGCTACCCCTATATAACAGGAACATTTTTATGTGTCAGGCATTTCATTCTGCTAGAAAAATAGCCTCTTTCGCATGAAAACTCAATTTTAAGGTAGGATTAGGGACCATTTCTTATAATGTAAGTCTATGGAAATATCAATGTGTAACAATCATGACGAGTTACGGCCCTTTAGTACAGGAACGCCATTTGCAGGTAAATATACGTAAACAATACGTTGCACTGGAGACTATATATTCTTAAGGTTAGTTTGCTATTATTCTGTTGTAAATAATAATGCGAGTATTTCTTTTATGTAATTTTAATGAAAAATGTATAAATAGTTTCTACTACAATGTTTTGATTGACATTATTTGTAATGCAGACTATATGATCTATATAACATTATTAGCAGGTGCTCGTTTCTGTATAATTGTATTGTAAGTTAATTAGCCAATCATTAATAGCCATAAGAGGGCGTTGTTGTGCAAAGCATATATAAGCAGAGGTATTCAAGGTGAGTTTGGGTTTTTGTTGGTGGAAGTCAGAGTGTCAACATCTAATCTTGGAGCTTTGAAGTTATACCTGCTATATATATTATCTGTGATCCGTGTTCTCTAGGGGGCAACGCTACCGGAGAGGATTACAGGTTTTTATATAGTAGAAAGTAAACCGGGCTGCAGGATATTTGTTAGATAATTGTTTGGAGATAAATAAAACAGAAGGCATAGTAAATACGAGCATAGTATAATAAGGAGGCATTGAGACGGGTTATATGTTTGAGAGGCATCGAGACTAGGCATAGAGACTAGGGAAGATTTGGGATTGTAAAAAAGTATATCAATATTGTCTTGTTTATCTAATATGTGTTTAATTCAAGTTGATCAACTTATATTCCAATTATTTTGAAATCATTGGTCTTCAATCATTTAGGTAAGGAAACCTAGAGGAAAATTGTTAATTTAATATATTGATTATTAATACGTATTTAAGCTCGGTACACGTTACAAATGTGAGTGTCTGACCTTATGAAATACAAAGATAGATTCTTTTGTTACATAGAAAAGTAAATGTTTGCTATGGAAGTCACTGTTTGCTATGTAAACAAGAGGACCACAATGGCCCTTTTATTGATCCCCTGGCAGACTCAATACCATTTTATTTGGGCTGTGTGACCTAGTTTTTGACCAACGATGATCCATATTAGAACTTGACCTAGAAATCACTAAAAAAACCTTTCTGACCAATTTTCAGGATGTTTGGATCTAAACAGTAGCCTCTAGAGTGTTAATAAGTTTTATTTTACCATATTTGGGCTATGTGACCTAGTTTTTGACCCCAGGTGACCCATATTGAACCTTTCTGACAGTGGCAATTTTGATCAAAGGGCTTTTATTTGAACTTGGTAGACATCTACTAGATGATGTTTCATGCTAAATATCTAAGCTCTATAGCTCTTAGGGTTTTGTGAAAGAAGATTTTTAAAGTTTTTTTTCTTTCTGTTGCCAGGGCAACTAGAGTTCTGCATAGAATTCAATTCTTTGAGCAATTTTCAAAGGTTACCTATCCAAGGAATATTTCTGTGAAATATGGATGAAATTGGCTTAATGGTTTATGACAAGATTTTTTTTTTTATGTAAAAATTTATGGACAGACGCCAGATGATTTGAGATCACAAAAGCTCACCTTGTCACTATGTGACAGGTGAGCTTAAAATTGAAATCAAGATAAAAAAAATTGAAATCAAGATAAAAAAAATAATGAAAAACTGCTGAAAAATATGTAAATTCTTGTGGTGAAAACTGAAAAGTAGGATAGGGCATGGAAATAAAGAATAAGGATGAAAAGCTAACTAATAGGAGGGGTCATGATGATCTAAAACTGAACATCAAAATGTTACTCATCACCTCCAAACAGTGACAACACTTAGTGTCTTTTAATGACTACCAAATACTACATACAAGTGCTCACACAATTTTTAATTGAAAACGTAAATTATACCCTAGAAAGTTGAATCACAGGAGCTCAAATTACAGGTATTCATTTCTGGAAATAAAATCATGGAGAGGAAGACATTCAATATGTTTCCTTTGAATTAATATCCCTATATTTTGGTATTATCAGGAAGCTTATTATGTAAAGGTTATGATTTCTTTAACAAAATGATCATTTTCCCTTGAAAGGCTTGTAATTGCACCAGTCCTGTCTTCTTACAACAGAAGAGTGATAAAATAAGGACTGAAAGAAGAGTGATAAAATAAGAAGGACTGACAGAAGAGTGATAAAATAAGGACTGACAGAAGAGTGATAAAATAAGAAGGACTGATAAAATAAGAAGGACTGACAGAAGAGTGATGAAATAAAAAGGACTGACAGAAGAGTGATAAAATAAGAAGGACTGACAGAAGAGTGATAAAATAAGAAGGACTGACAGAAGAGTGATAAATTAAGATTTGGACTGACAGAAGAGTGATAAAATAAGGACTGGCAGACGAGTGATAAAATAAGAAGGACTGACAGAAGAGTGATAAAATAAGAAGGACTGGCAGAAGAGTGATAAAATAAGAAGGACTGACAGAAGAGTGATAAAATAAGGACTGGCAGAAGAGTGATAAAATAAAAAGGACTGGCAGAAGAGTGATAAAATTAGAAGGACTGACAGAAGAGTGATAAAATAAGAAGGACTGACAGAAGAGTGATAAAATAAGAAGGACTGACAGAAGAGTGATAAATTAAGATTTGGACTGACAGAAGAGTGATAAAATAAGGACTGGCAGATGAGTGATAAAATAAGAAGGACTGACAGAAGAGTGATAAAATAAGAAGGACTGGCAGAAGAGTGATAAAATAAGGACTGACAGAAGAGTGATAAAATAAGGACTGGCAGAAGAGTGATAAAACTAGAACTATCACTAAATGTGATTAATACCCCCACAAGTCTGCTTCGGAAATGAGGATGTTACTAGTAACAGAATACCTTGTAAAAGAATTGAAACATAGAGTTATGGTTGTGGGCAATTAAAGATAATTGTGGTTCATGTATGTTGCATTTCCTTTCAATGTGGTTGGCCATTGATGAAGTTTAATTGAATTACTCTGTAATAAGTCCAGAAAGACAAAGAAAAAGAACAAAGGGCAATAACTCTATAAATACTTAAGATAGAGTAATAGTTCTTGTGCACTGCACTTCCTCTTATTGTGCTTGACCATTGTATGAAGTTGTTTTGAATTCCAACCTGTACGTTTTAAGTTATGCTCCGGACAAGGAAAAGTATCAAAAGGCAGTAACTCTGTATTTTGTCAAAATGGATTTATGGCTCTTGTGCACTGCACTTCCTTTGAATGTCCTTGACAACTGTATGAAGTTGTACTGAATTCCAAACAGTAGTTTTCAAATTATGCTCTGGACAAGGAAAAGTAACAAAGGGCAATAACTCTATAACTAGTCAAGATGGAGTTATGGTTCTTGTGCACTGCACTTCCCTTATTGTGCTTGACCATTGTATGAAGTTGTTTTGAATTCCAACCAGTAGTTTTCAAGTCATGCTCTGGACAAGGAAAAGTAACAAAGGGCAGTAACTCTGTAATTAGTCAAGATGGAGTTATGGTTCTTATGCACTGCACTTCCTCTCAATGTGCTTGACCATTGTATGAAGTTATAATGAATTCCAACAATAAGTCTTCAAGTTATGGTCCAGACAAAAGAAAGCAAAGGAAAAGTAACAAAGGGCAATAACTCTGTACTTAGTCAAGATGGAGTTATGGTTCTTGTGCACTGCACTTCCCCTTATTGTGCTTGACCATTGTATGAAGTTGTTTTGAATTCCAACCAGTAGTTTTAAAGTCATGCTCTGGACAAGGAAAAGAAACAAAGGCAGTAACTCTGTAATAAGTCAAAATGGAGTTATGGTTCTTGTGCACTGCACTTCCTCTCAATATGCTGGACCATTCTATGAAGTTATAATGAATTCCAACAATTTGTCTTCAAGTTATGGTCTGGACAAAAGAAAGCAATGGAAAAGTAATAAAGGGCAATAACTCTGTAATTACATTAGATAGAGTTATGGTTCTTATGCACTGCACTTCCTCTCAATGTGCTTAACCATTGTATGTAGTTATATTGAATTCCAACCATTAGTCTTCAAGTTATGCTTCGGACAAAAAAAAGAAGGCATTTGAAAAGCAACAAAGGGCAATAACTCTGTAATTACTTTAGATAGAGTTATGGTTCTTGTGCCCTGCACTTTCCCTTATTGTGTTTGACAATTGTATGAAGTTGTTTTGAATTCTAAGCAGTAGTTTTCAAGTTATGCCACGGACAAGGAAAAGTAACAAGGGCAATAACTCTGTAATTAGTCAAGATAGAGTTATGTTTCTTACGCACTGCACTTCCTCTCAATGTGCTTGACCATTGTATGTAGTTATATTGAATTCCAATCATTAGTTTTCAAGTTATGCTCCGGACAAGGAAAATGCAACAGTCAAAAAAAAAAGCAATGGAAAAGCAACAAAGGGCAATAACTCTGTAATTACTTTAGATAGAGTTATGGTTCTTGTGCACTGCACTTCCCCTTATTGTGTTTGACAATTGTATGAAGTTGTTTTGAATTCCAACCAGTAGTTTTCAAGTTATGCCCCGGACAAGGAAAAGTAACAAAGGGCAATAACTCTGTAATTAGTCAAGATAGAGTTATGATTCTTGTGCACTGCACTTCCTCTCAATGTGCTTGACCATTGTATGTAGTTATATTGAATTCCAACCATTAGTTTTCAAGTTATGCTCCGGACAAGGAAAATGCAACGGACGTCTGGACCGACCGACCGACCGACCGACCAACCGACCGACCGACCACAGGGTGACTCCTATATACCCCCCCAAACTTCGTTTTTGGGGGTATAATAAGAAGGACTGGCAGAAGAGTGATAAAATAAGAAGGACTGACAGAAGAGTGATAAAATAAGAAGGACTGGCAGAAGAGTGATAAAATAAGGACTGACAGAAGAGTGATAAAATAAGGACTGGCAGAAGAGTGATAAAATAAGAAGGACTGACAGAAGAGTGATAAAATAAGAAGGACTGACAGAAGAGTGATAAAATAAGAAGGACTGACAGAAGAGTGATAAATTAAGATTTGGACTGACAGAAGAGTGATAAAATAAGGACTGGCAGAAGAGTGATAAAATAAGAAGGACTGACAGAAGAGTGATAAAATAAGAAGGACTGGCAGAAGAGTGATAAAATAAGGACTGACAGAAGAGTGATAAAATAAGGACTGACAGAAGAGTGATAAAATAAGAAGGACTGGCAGAAGAGTGATAAAATAAGAAGGACTGACAGAAGAGTGATGAAATAAGGACTGACAAGAGTGATAATATAAGGACTCAGAGATTATATATGAATTATGCATAAATGCAGGTCTCTACACTAACTTTTTCAGCAGGTGGTATGCCGGACCACTGGATCCAAAATTCAGGTGGTCCTTTCTGAACAAAGGTGGTCCATCTTTTTTTTACTCATTTGTTTTTAAGGAAACTCCAGATTTAGAAGAACTACACTTAAAATTGGTGATAGAGACATATTTATTATTAGATTTATAACAACTGAAGAAAACATGTATCATTTTCTATCTCAATTTTAGATCAGATAGTAAGTCATTGTAATCGTATTAAGTATTTATTATCTCAGTGAAAAATACACGACAGTACTCATACTTCGGTTAAGTGACTTCTTCCGCAACTCAAGTTAATGAATAGTGAAACCATTTGTGTATGACCTATTTCCTTACTGTTATTCAAAATTAATACTCATTGCTGTTTCTGGTACATCTGATAAGAATAATAATTGCTTTTTATAGATTAACATTTTTAATAAAACTATTAAGTTATTATTTTCTTGTCTTTGAAACAATGAAATATTATTGATAAACAGAAAAATTCCTACATTATAATTGAGCTTATCTTCCTCACAGATTTATTATACATGCTTGTTTGTTGAAATTTATTTATTTTTGACAAAGTATTTATAACTTTTAAAGTACTTTAAATAAGAAAAAATGGATCTCTGATTGTTTAAAAAAGTAGCCAAAGATTACTAGATATTTAATTTTTCCTTTGCCTTTGTTTGCACCATTATTCATGTGTTTATCCAATATCCCATAGTGATACAATGTTATAAATTTAATGCAGTACAAGAGACATTTGAATGAATTTTATACTTTAATTATTAAAATAATTTTCTACTTTTTTAACTACACTGTTAGCGAGTTAATAAAAGGTTATGGATGTCTTAAGATCTTTTTGAACTTATGAGATGAATGAACATATATCTGTACATCGGAGAAATGGTTTAAAACGACAATTATAGAACACGTTTTTCAACCAAATAACCATTCTCCTAGATGAGCCCTGCACCATTTTGAAAATTCAAGTGGTCTAACGGACCAGTTGTCTGTAAAATTAGGTGGTCCTTGAAAAAATCAGGTGGTCTCGGACCAATGGACCACCGCGAATGTCGAGGCCTGTAAATGTGAGTATATTTTAACTTATGTTTTATCAAAGGTGCATAAAACAAAACTTGGGCAAAGGTAGTAAGCAAACTTGTAACTTTTAATTATATAAGACTTCTACGTGGTATTTAAGCTTGTATGCATCATGTAGACTTCAATATGACATGTTTTTATCACTTCTATATCTTTTATTATGTTATCTACATGTATTATTTTCGTCTTGGGACATAATTCTTGAGAAAAAAAAACACACCATGTGCACCGTGTATATCCTGTTACAATAATGCATGATTTATGCAATAAGTAACGCAAAATTGTTTACTTTTCAAGATCATGCGTAAGAATGATGACTTGATATATCCAGTATTTTAGAGAATGTTAAAATAATGCATGAATTTTTCCACAGTAATGCAGAATTGAGCAATTTTATGGTCGAAACGTGCACCTTGGTAAGCATATTTATAATTAATCAAACAAAAAGAAATTCATTTGCCATTGTTGCGCAGAATTCATAATATTTTCATATGCATATGGATTAAAAATCGTTTCCGCGCTACTTCTCTGCAACTACTGGCTGGAATTCAACGAAACATTATGGGAACCTTCAATACCAAGAGGAGATGCGCATATCGTCAGCTTGTTCCGGTCAGACACTTTAACTCAGAGTTATGGCCCTTGATTAGTTATGCAATATGCATATGGAGTAAAAATCGTTTCCGGAGTAGTTCTCTGCAACTGCTTGCTGGAATTCAACAATACTTTATGGAAATCATCAATATCAAGAGGAGATGCGCATATTGTTGGCTTGTTCCGGTCACAGTTATGGCCCTTGATTAGTTATGTAGTATGCATATAGAGTAAAAAACGTTTTTGCGCTATTTCTCTGCAACTACTGCCTGGAATTCAACGAAAATTTATGGGAACCTTTAATACCAAGAGGAGATGCGCATATCGTCGGCTTGTTCCGGTCAGACACTTTAACTTGGAGTTATGGCCCTTGGATAGTTATGCAGTATCCATATAGAAAAATATTTGTTTCCTCGCTACTTCTCTGATTCTACTGGCTGGAGTACAATGAAACTTTATGGGATACTAAGAGGAGATGTGCATATAGTCGCCTTGTTCCCGGTCAGATACTTATAACTCAGATTTATGGCCCTTGATTAGTTATGTAGTATGCATACATCTCATTGGCATTTCCAGATTTTACTATTTAACACAAAATTATGGCTCTGTTATTGCCCTGAATATTCATCAAGTTCAAAGAATATTCTGTTTATGCCATGATTAATATATAAATAAAGCCTTATGTCTTCAGTTGTTGTGTTAATAATAACCAGTACTCGGCAGGGGATATAAATTCAACGAATTTGCTTGTTTGTTATATTACATAAGACCTCCAAATGTGTATACCAAAAGCGTTTTTAGTTCAATTTAAAAATATCAACCAAGGCAACTTGAGCTGTTGAGTTATTGGTCAGAAACCCTCATTAAGTACAAGGTCAATATGACATTGACCCCTTGACCCCAAAATCAATAGGGGTCAACTACTGGTCATGACCAATCATCATACCAATTTTGAAGTTCCTAGGCCTAAGCGTTCTTTAGTTATTGATCGGAAACCGTTTTTACCTACAACAGGGCTGCCGATTTTCCGCGGATCCGCGGATTTCGTGAGCTCCTGGGTCATTTTTGAGATTGATGTAAATTCGACAAAGACAATAAATTTATTCGTCATATTTTATACAGTACCCAAAAACCGGCACGCTTCAGCTTTTATCATTACGCTAGCCGCCTATGGTACGTCTGTAAGCGCTTTTCTCATTGGTCATATTGAGTGTTTTCCGGCATTCTATTTTAGAATAACCAATCAAATTACAGTTTACATTGTCGCTCTTGTCTGTTGTCAAAATGTCGGATATTTGTCAAATTTAGAGTCCTGGAAATTGATTTTAGGGCATACCAAATCATCAGAATCCAGAAGCTTCCGGGGGCTACGCCCCCTGGTCCCCCGCCAGGGCTTGTGCAGCCCCCTTTGACCCCCGGCGTATTTTCCGATGATTTTGCAATTTGCTGTTGGCAGCCCTGCTACAAGGTCAATGTGACCTTGACCTTTGACCCCTTGACCCTAAAATCAATAGGGGTCGTCTGCTGGTCATGACCAATCATTATACCAAGTTTGAAGTTTCTTGGCCTAAGCGTTCTTAAGTTATTGATCGGAAACTGTTTTTACCTACAAGGTTAATGTGACCTTGACCTTTGACCCCTTGACCCCAAAATCAATTGTGGTCATTTACTGGTCATGACCAATCACCATACCAAGTTTGAAGCTCCTAGGCCTAAGCCTTCTTAAGTTATTGATCGGAAACCGTTTTTACTTACAAGGTCAATGTGACCTTGACCTTTGACCCCTTGACTCCAAAATCAATAGGGATCATCTACTGGTCATGACCAATCACCATACCAAGTTTGAAGTTCCTAGGCCTAAGGGTTCTAAAGTTATCACTTGGAAACCATTTGGTCTACAGACCGACTAACCGACAAATGCAAAGCAATATACCCCCTCTTCTTTGAAGTGGGGGCATAATTAATTATGGTTTTATCAATTAGATTTTACTTCCAAAATTTGGAAATTGAAAAGGATGTGAAGGTTTATTATACTTGAAATTATAAATCCTGCAAAACATTTGTATCTTCCAATTAGCATTTATCATTAGTCTTGACAACTCTTAGATTAACAACCTGTCAAGCATGTCAAGCCTTTGATTAAAGTGTGAAAATTAAGAAATTTTGAAGATGATTACAGGTTTTTGTCCAAATCACTCTCGAGTCGTGCATGTCAAGGCACAGGGCAGGTCAAAGTCGAGTCATCTCAAGTACCAGAGATGATTGGTTGACCTGTTGTGACTAACTTTAGGGGGGCCGTGACTGACGAGCCGTTTTTGTTTGAAACATGACGCCATGCTGTTTGCTTACAAACCCTATTACAAGTAGAGAAACTGATAGCGAACAGCATGGATCCTGATCAGACTGTGCGGATGTGCAGGTTGGTCTGCATCCATGGTGGTCGTCGCAAATGCATTATGTTGGTTTTGTCATGGCGCGGCTCAAATTGTGATGACTTTACTTAATACTATTACAAAGTCAGTTATAGGTGAATTAACTTTTTCAGAATCATAAAATTATGCCATTTGAAACATTTCATCAGCTTCTATATCAACACTTTAACAGTTATGTCTTAATGAAACTGCTAATGTTTCTTGATTGGAAACTTTCAAAATCTGAAATTTTTTTGCTATACTCCCACAGGTGTTTGGTTTTCAGATATTACACGGTATTAAATATATATCAATGAAACACTAAAGTTGCCTTCACTGTACTAGCCAGGTTGTCATTCTCATGAATGATCTTAAAAAATCCCAACACTTCCCTTGAAATACTTTTAAAATATTATGAAGTCTGCGCAACAATGGCAAATGAATTTCTTTTGTTTGATTAATTATAAATATGCTTACCAAGGTGCACGTTTCGACCATAAAATTGCTCAATTCTGCATTACTGTGGAAAAATTCATGCATTATTTTAACATTCTCTAAAATACTGGATATATCAAGTCATCATTCTTACGCATGATCTTGAAAAGTAAACAATTTCGTGGAAATAATGTTGATGATGGATAAAGAGTAATGTCTTTGCAGCTGTATGCGGCTATTGATTTTTTTCAGTTCGGTTAAATAAAAAATATATTGGCCAGTTATTTTACAGTGTAGGAAATCCTGTCAGGTATCCGCCATTTATTACACAATTTTGCGTTACTTATTGCATGAATCATGCATTATTGTAACAGGATATACACGGTGCACATGGTGTGTTTTTTTTTCTCAAGAATTATGTCCCAAGACGAAAATAATACATGTAGATAACATAATAAAAGATATAGAAGTGATAAAAACATGTCATATTGAAGTCTACATGATGCATACAAGCTTAAATACCATGTAGAAGTCTTATATAATTAAAAGTTACAAGTTTGCTTTCTACCTTTGCCCAAGTTTTGTTTTATGCATCTTTGATAAAACATAAGTTAAAATATACTCACATTTATGCATAATTCATATATAATCTCTGAGTCCTTATTTTATCACTCTTTTGTCAGTCCTTATTTAATTTATCACTCTTCTGTCAGTCCTTCTTATTTTATCACTCTTCTGCCAGTCCTTCTTATTTTATCACTCTTCTGCCCAAGTCCTTATTTTATCACTTTTCTGTCAGTCCTTCTTATTTTATCACTCTTCTGCCAGTCCTTCTTATTTTATCACTCTTCTGCCCAAGTCCTTATTTTATCACTTTTCTGTCAGTCCTTCTTATTTTATCACTCTTCTGCCAGTCCTTCTTACTTTATCACTCTTCTGTCAGTCCTTCTTATTTTATCACTCTTCTGCCAGTCCTTCTTATTTTATCACTCTTCTGTCAGTCCTTCTTATTTTATCACTCTTCTGTCAGTCCTTCTTATTTTATCACTCTTCTGCCAGTCCTTCTTATTTTATCACTCTTCTGTCAGTCCTTCTTATTTTATCACTCTTCTGTCAGTCCTAAGGCTGATTGTATTGAAAAATGTGTAAATGATATTAATTTGAGCCGTGCCATGTCAAAACCAACATGCGTTTTTTTTAGTTTTAATAGGTCTGTATAGTCATATTTGTTGTTTTGTGCAAGTATGAATCATTATATTCCACATTTCTATGAATAAATGACAAAATAAAGCAAATACAGTCAAAACTGTACTAACGGTCACCTCTTTATCGGCAGTCACCTGACCTCAATGGCCACTTTGTGACGGCCCCAACGAAAATCACTCCATTTTATACATCTGTTCAATGGTCACCTGCCATCTTAAGCGGTCAACGAAGTGAAACTGCCAAACAATCTGCTGTTAAGATGGCATGTGTCACAGATTAACCAAAGCTCCTTTTCACGCGCCAAATAGTAACACAGCTACAAAATTTCAAGAAGTTTGCATAGTCCGTGTTACTCATCCGTGTCATCTTAATTACAAACGATTAGAAGGTCTGCATGCAATTCGTTCTTGTGAGTTATGTAAGCTTTTATTTTTCAATTTAGCGATTTAGATAAAAACTAGAAATGTGTCCACGGATGCCCCCACACACCACTGTTCTGTCAATCTTATGACTCTAGGTCAAATATTTTTTGGACTACATGTGCCACAAGTTGAAATCTAAAAATCAACAAAGGGCCATAATTCTGTTAAATTTGGTTGCAGCAAAAATTCCTTCCTTTACTACCATCTACACATTAAGGTTGTTAATCCCTGGAAGTTTAAGCAAAATCTGCCATCTGGTTTAAGAGGAGTTGCATTCACAAAATTTCTACATAGTATATAATGAAAAAATCAAGAAAGGGCCATAATTCTGTTAAATTTGGTTGCAGCAAAAATTCCTTCCTTTACTACCATCTACACATTAAGGTTGTTCATCCCTGGAAGTTTAAGCAAAATCTGCCATCCGGTTTAAGAGGAGTTGCATTCACAAAATTTCTACATAGTATATAGTGAAAAAATCAACAAAGGGCCATAATTCTGTTAAATTTGGTCACAGCAAAAATTCCTTCCTTTACATCCATCTACACATTAAGGTTGTTGATTCCTGTAAGTTTAAGCAAAATCTGCCATCCGGTTTAAGAGGAGTTGCGTTCACAAGATTTCGGGACGTACGGACGGACGGAGGGACTGACTGACTGACGGACAAGTGCAACGCTATATGCTCCCACATTGTGGGGGCATAACTAGAAATGTGTTCTTAGGACACGGATGCCCCCACACGCCACTGTTCTGTCAATCTTATGACTCTAGGTCAAATATTTTTTGGACTACATGTGCCACAAGTTGAAAACTCAAAATCAACAAAGGGCCATAATTCTGTTAAATTTGGTCGCAGCAAAAATTCCTTCCTTACCTACCATCTACACATTAAGGTTGTTAATCCCTGGAAGTTTAAGCAAAATCTGCCATCTGGTTTAAGAGGAAATGCGTTTCACAAAATTTCTACATAGTATATAGTGAAAAAATCAACAAAGGACCATAATTCTGTTAAATTTGGTTGCAACAAAAATTCCTTCCTTTACTACCATCTACACATGTTTAAGGTTGTTCATCCCTGGAAGTTTGACCAAAATCTGCCATCGGGTTTAAGAGATGTTGCGTTCACAAAATTTCTACGTAGTATATAGTGAAAAAATCAACAAAGGGCCATAATTCGCAGCGAAAATTCCTTCCTTTACATCCATCGACACATTTAAGTTGTTCATCCCTGTAAGTTTAAGCAAAATCTGCCATCCGGTTTAAGAGGAGTTGCGTTCACAAGATTTCGGGACGGACAGACGGACAGACGAACGGACAAGTGCAACGCTATAAGCTCCCACATTGTGGGGGCATGAAAATTAATAAGAAAATATAATATTTTAGTGAGATAATTGGTGTCAATTGACATAATCATTAGTGCATTTTGTTTATCTGTGTTACATTCACGTAAAGTTTTTATGTTGGAAGATGAGTACATGTTAAATGACATACATGATTGTGTAAATGGTTAAAACCTGATGATGATGATGATGATGATGATGAATCAGATTGCTTTTATATAATTTATAACTAAATTAGATTTATCTTATAAAGAAAGAAATAATACAATTGATCCTCCATTCAGCAGCCACCTGTCTTAGGCAGCGAAAATGACTGCATCCCTTGGCTGGCTGCTTGAAACAGTTTAGACTGTATAAGCAAAATTCAATCATTTGACGGTCAAGGTCATTTAAAGGAGTTTGAAAGCCAGACAAGATGACTCAGGGGATGGACAGACGGCAAAAGCAAAAACAGTATGTCTCCCGAAATTTTTGGTACACATAAATTATTTACATGAAGTAAAGAACTAAGAACCTACATGGCAAAATAAACTCAATCTAAAATCATTTACATGAGGTATAGCACTTAGAACCCGCAGGACAAAGAATTCCTTCGGTAAGACCTTCCGTGGGGCAGTAACGTCCAATGGGACATTCAATACAATACACCTGGGCTGTTAATGACTGGAAAGTCCCGTTCTTGCATGGCGTGCTTGCTGCCATTCCTGAAATATATAAATAACCGGCTTTAAATAGGGGAAAGCTGCCTTTAAAATTACCCAAAGACAATGAAACTGAAAAACAGGACTTGTCTATAATTTGTATATAGTCCACTGGCCAATACATGTGTACATGTGTTGTATATTTCTCAATTCAAATGTCAATAATTTAAAAAAAAAAAAACTAGAACTAATGATAAATTTGATTAATACCCCCGCAAGACTGCTTCGAAAATGAGGATGTTACTAGTAACAGAATACCTTGTAAAGAATTGAAATAGAGTTATGGTTGTGGGCAATTAAAGACAGTTGTGTTTCTTGTATGTTGCATTTCCTTAGGCTTTCAATGTGGTTGGCCATTGATGAAGTTTTATTGGATTACTCTGTAATAAGTCCAGAAAGACAAGGAAAAGGAACAAAGGGCAATAACTCTAAAATACTGAAGATTGAGTTATGGTTATTGTGCACTGCACTTTCACTCATTGAGCTTGACCACTGTATGAAGTTGTATTGAATTCCAACCACTAGTTTTCAAGTTATGCACTGGACTAAAAAAAAGTAACAAAGGCAATATCTGTAATTAGTCCAAACAGTTATTGTTCTTGTGCACTGCACTTCATCTCACTGCCCTTGACCATTGTATAAAGTTTCATTGAATTCCAACCATTAATTTTCTAGATATGCACTGGACAATAAAAAGTAACAAGGGGCAAAACCTTTTAAATTAGTCAAAAAAGAGTTATGGTTTCTGTGCACTGCACTCCCTCTCAATATACTTGACCATTGTATGAAATAGTTTTAAATTCCAACTAGTAGTTATCAAGTTATGCTCTGGACAAGAAAAAAGCAATGGAAAAGTAACAAAGGGCAATAACACTATAATTACTCTGGACAGAGTTATAGTTCTTGTGCTTGAACATTGTATGAAGTTGTTTTGAATTCCAACCAGTAGTAATCAAGTTATGCTCCGGACAAGGAAAAGTAACAAAGGGCAGTAACTCTGTAATTAGTCAAACTGGAGTTATGGTTCTTGTGCACTGCACTTCCTCTTATTGTGCTTGACCATTGTATGAAGTTGTTTTAAATTCCAACCAGTATGTTTTAAGTTATGCTCAGGAAAAGGAAAATTATTAAAGGGCAATAACTCTGTAATTTGTCAAAATGGAGTTATAATTCATGTGCACTGCATGCATTTCCTCGTTAATTGCTTTGACAACTGCAATAAGTTGTATAGAATTCCAAACTAGTAGTCAAATGTTATGCTGTCGGACAAGGAATGTTAACAAAGAATACCTGTAATTAGTTGCAAATGAGTTATGGTTGTGGCATTGACTTCTTAGTGTGTTACTTGTATGTTTGATTTCCTACCATTGTTCCTTGAGAAGTTTATTGGATTCTCGAAAACAAAAGACAATGGAAAAGTAACAAAGGGAAATTACTCTGTTATTACTTTAGGTAGAGTTATGGTTTTTGTGCACTGCACTTGACCTTATTGTGCTTGACCATTGTATGAAGATGTTTTAAATTCGAACCAGTAGTTTTCAAGTTATGCTCCGGACAAGGAAAAGTAACAAAGGGCAGTAACTCTGTAATTAGTCAAAATGGAGTTATGGTTCTTGTGCACTGCACTTCCTCTCAATGTACTTGACCATTGTATGAAGTAATGTTGAATTCCAACTATTAGTCTTCAAGTTATAGTCCGGACAAAAGAAAGCAATGGAAAAATAACAAAGGGCAATTACTCTGTAATTACTTTAGGTAGAGTTATGGTTTTCAGTCTGTGCGAAAGTCCGTCGGTCCTCGGTCCTGGCTGAATAAAACTCGTGCGGTCCGAGAAAAAGTTCCTAAATTCCACTAGTCAGTTTTCAATGGAATTTAGGGTTTTGAATTATTTGCATCTTTCTCACGTTTTTGACCATTTATTGACATTTTGAATTCAAACCATTGTCTTCAAGCTTATGCTCGTCAAACAAAGTCAAAAAGTTACCACAAGGAACATATATTCTGTCATTACATATTAGTAAGAGTTACAGTTATTTGCACTGCTCTTGCCCTATTTTGTGCTTGACCATTGTACTGCAGATGTTTTAAAATTTGACACCTTTTAAGTTATTCACAATGAAAAGTAACAGCAGTACTTCTTATTGTCATATGAGTTGGTTCCTTGTTGAACGCATTCTCTTTTACTTGACATTGTATGTAATAATGTTGAAATTCCAACAATATCATCAGGGTCTGGAAAAAACCAAGGGTCCGGGCAATTACCTGTAAATTACTTTCGGTAGAGTTAGGTTTTTGTGCACTGCACTTCCCCTTATTGTGCTTGACAATTGTATGAAGTTGTTTTAAATTCCAACCAGTAGTTATCAAGTTACGCCCCGGACAAGGAAGTAACAAAGGGTAATAACTCTGTAATTAGTCAAGATGGAGTTATGGTTCTTGTGCACTGCACTTCCTCTTAATGTGCTTGACCGTTGTATGAAGTTATATTGAATTCCAACCATTAGTCTTCAAGTTATGCTCCGGACAAGGAAAATGCAACGGACCGCTGGACAGACGGACCAACCGACCGACCACCAGCTGACTCCTATATACCCCGCCCAAACTTCGTTTTTGGGGGTATAAAAAGCTAAAAGTTCACCACTATAATGACTTTACACTTGAATTACTTTTTATTTAGCAGTGTAAGTGTAGACGTTGAATGTCAGGCATTATTTTATTTACCTGAGCCTCTTCTTTTAAAATATTCTATAGTTTCGGGATTTTTTTATGAACATTTCATCAATCAATAACAATTTGTATTATTGTTAAAATGCATTATAATACAAGCTGCTGACTGGATATACAGAATAATATAGCCTTGCTGACATAATTATAACCTTTGGCTAGTGCCTAATATTTAAAATTTCACATCATATAAAATATAACCAATGCACTTTCAGCTTTTGCACCATGTGATGATCCAATAGAAATCATTATAGGATTCAATCGTATCAATATAACATCGTTTTTATTTCAAGAGTCCAAAAAGCCCGTATAAAATCCACATCACACCCCTTATAGTCTTTCCACAGTCTAATTAAAAAGGCTCATATGAAATGCATATTGCAACTTATCTGGTCTTCTTTTCAACTTTTGATAATCAAAAATCCATATCAAATCTTTATTGTAATTGAAGTAACGAGTTCTATCAAAATGTTAAAAAAAAATGGTGGTGTAAAATAAAGAGGTCATTAAACATGGTTAAGACCAATACTGATTATATTGGACTCAGCTGCAAAAGCTCAGCTAGTGTCTTGTCCTGTTTAGTTTTGACATAATGATTTTAGTACATCTATTATGTATATTTTCAAAAATGGACAAAGTTTCTTTGTTGATGGGTCCTAAACCAGAGGGCAATAGTCCAACATAGGTCTGAGGAGCTATTCATCTAGACATAGGATTAAAGATCTAGATATGAAAGTAAATGTACATTTAAGCATTGCAAGCAGCTGTTTTTTCTTATTTGAGCCGCATCACCATAAAACCAACAAAGTGCGTTTGCGACCAGCAAGGATCGAGACCAGCCTGCGCATCTAGATCCATGCTGTTCGCCTACCAACCCTTTTACAAGTAGAGAATATGATAGCGAACAGCATGGATCCTGATCAGACTGTGCAGATGCTCAGGCTGGTCTGGTCTGGATTCATGCTGGTGGCAAACGCACTATGTTGGTTTTGTCGTGACGACTGGCTCATTTGACTTATGGTGAAATATGATTCCTAGATCACTCTCCTTCTATATATAACCATTATTGTCTTTCATTTGATAATCACAAGTAAATTTCACAATTCCCTCTGGAACAAAACTTAACATTACAACAAAATAAGTTATATTTAAGGTACTTACCACGTTCAGAGCATTTTGTACCAATAGGACATGGCTTAATTCCAGTAGAGTCACAGTAATACCCAAATTCACAATCACGACATACCATAGAAGCGGTAAGGTATTTTCCTAGGGGACAAAAAGAACTGACAAATCCTGAAATAAGAAAACTTAATAAAATGATTTTGTATCATTTTTATGAGAACTGTAATTAGTGTGTTTGATGTGACTACCAGTAACCTTAATGTGTGCTAACACATAATTTACACATATTCCACTGTGACTATACTGGTTTAAGAACATTAATGTGAACATATTGATGTGAGTTCATTGATGTGACAGGGCTCTTGTACTGTATAATTTGGGGCCGAATAATGGGCCCCATTCCACAATGAAAATTATTAAATAGTGTTTTTTTTCCCCTAAAACCAAAAAAAAAAAAAAAAACCTCGAGAATAATATTTAACGGCCATAGATCAGGATCACATTTTTAACTTGCATTTTTTTATACAAAGTTTTTAAGATGTATTCAATTTCATTGGAACTGCCACTGCCTTGGCATGTATACCTCCCATACCACTTTGTCAGAATCAACAGTGGTCATTTAGAGCTCAAGGACAACCTCACTGCCAAATCTGAGGGTGGTAAGCCGGTGCATTGCCTAGTTATGTATTCTGAATGTTAAGTGGCAAGGATAAAAGTGACCTTTACCTTTGACCTACTGACCTCAAAACTGAAACTGCCACTGCATGACTTGAATACCCCCTCCCCCACTATTCATGTATCTTTTTATGATGAATATATGAGAACATAATTATATGCTTCAAAAGTAAAATGTCAAAATTCACTGTGGACAGACATTCTTAAGCATTTGAGCATAAAGCCCCTGTGCAAGTTCAATGATGTGAGTTCATTATTGTGAGGACATTGATGAGAAAACATTGATGCAAGCATATTGATGTGAGTTCATTGATGTGATCATGATGCGAGTTTAACCTTTTCCCTTATATAAGCGTGTTTCGACGGCTTTTTTTGCCCCCCCCCCTTTTGAGGCCTCAAACAGTGAAAAAAATGCCCTATTTAGGCCCCAAACACTGTTTGTTCGTTTGAGAAATGTTGTTAAAAAAAGTGACCACTTTTTCGGCGCCGACCCCCATCCAAATATTACATCAGGGGGGCGGAGTACCCCTAATCGCCAAAGAAAATTTTGGACATGTGACTGACTAAAAATGGCCTCAGGTTGATCTTAGGGTAACAAGTAACCTACGCTGAAAAGCCTTTTACTCTGTCAATTCATGGAGAAGTTGCAGCACTTTGAAATCAGTTTTGATGGAGAAAAAAACAATGCAAAATAGTGATTTTTTACAATTTTGAGACGTCCCCGGTTGCCATGGTAACAGGAAATTTACCATTGAGCATGCTGTTACACATGAGCATGCTGTTACAGAGGCTATGGTGTAGTCAACATTTGTGCCAAGTTTCATTAGTATTAAAGCATTTTTTATAGTTTCATAGCAGTTCGAACTTGTTACAGGAGGCTTTTCAATGAAAACAGCCATTTTTCGCAAAATGCTCATGGGGTAAAAGGTGAATGATGAGAGGACATTGATGTGAGATAACTGATGTGAGAACATTAATGTGGAAACACTGATGTGAGCATATTGATAAGAGTTCATTGATGTGAGGAAATTTATGTGAGTACATTGATGTGAATATATTGATGTGAAGAAATTGATGTAGGGACAATGATGGAGCATATTGATGAGAGTTCACTTATGTGACGACATTAATGTCACGATGATGTGAGCATATTGATAAGAGTTCATTGATGTGAAGATATTTATGTGAGGACATTGATGTGAACATATTGATAAGAGTTCATTGATGTGAAGATATTTATGTGAGTACATTGATGTGAGCATATTGATGTGATCATGATGAAAGTTCAATGATGAGAGGACATTGATATGAGTTTACTGATGTGAGAACATTAATATAGAAACACTGATGTGAGTATATTGATGTGAGGGCATTGATGTGAGTCTATTGTCATGTGGGCATGAGGTGAATTAACTGATGCGAGAACAATGCTGTGAGAAAATTAATGTTAAGACATTTATTTGGGGACATTGATGTGAGGATATTGATGTGATGATATTTCTGTGCTCAAATTGATGTGAGGACATGGATGTGAGGACATGGATGTGAGGACATGGATGCAGGGAATTTGATGTGAAGACATTGATGTGAAGACATTGATGCAGGGACATTGATGTAAAGACATTGATGTGGAGACATTGATGTGAAGACATTGATGTGGAGACATTGATGTAGGGACATTGATGTGCGTTCATTGAGGTGAATCATTTATGTGAGTTCATAGATGTGCAGTCCAAGCTAAACCTCGTCCGACTGTCTGTCATGTCTGGTAATTTTTTGAAAGGTCTGACAAATTTAGAAAGTTCTCCCGGACCTACTGTCCAGTAATTTTTTTTAGCAGTAGAACTATTAAAAAGAAACTCTTTTCACGTTTCTAGGCGCTCTGTCTCCAGTTTGCTTAGAAAAAGCAAAAACAGTGTCGCACTTATTAGGATAAACACGTGCAATAATTTTCCAAATATCAAAATCTTCCACGCTCCGCCTATATCAAAATTGTCTATTAAACCAATTTTCATTGGTCGGTATAATTGGAAAACCAGTGAAACGCTGCGATACAATTGAGCGGATGTTGGAAGTCAACAGGTGACATCTCCGGAGTGTTGATAATTGCCTATCAACAAACAATGATATTGACAGATAAGCGGCGATTCATGTCAATTAAGACCAATAAGGGACATTCATAGCGCATAAATTTGCTTAGTGCATAAATTTGTCGGTAAGTCTAGTGATCATGTTGATAAACTTCAGCCAAACCTTCTGATTTTTACAATTTTTCTTGTCAAATGCGTCAATGGCGACTGAAAATGATTGGCAAATAAACTTCTGTAAACACTCGTAGTGGTGAATATCCGATAATTTATTCTTTATATGAATTTATGTAAGAACATTTGTAAATAAAAGACGTTAAAATTTATTTGTGATGTTGATCGTGAAGCTCGAATAAAATGTAACTTAAAGTATTTTAATTTGCAGCGGATGCAGTTTGATAGTATTAGAGGAATTCAGTGGAAAAACAACATCCACATGAACCTTATTAAGTTCATATTAACTAGGACTCGGCAATGTCAACTGACAAGAAATACTTTTTTGGGGAAATATTGAAATTGATGAATTACTAGTATATGATTTTTTATTTTTTGTATTTCAGCACAAAGTCACCTGGCTGCAGTGAGTAAATCATAACAAGCTACATGAAACCTATGATAAAGATGATAGAGAAGAAAAAACACAAGACTGCCTGCAAGCATTCAGTTCATTTTACAACATTTGTCATTTTGCTGTTTATTGTTACAAAATAATATTTATTAAACTTATATGTACATGCATTGTTTTAGTCAACCTAATGTTTGGTCAATCTTATTTAAAATGGAATATCAACACTTCCAAAAATGCAATTTGTATGCACTTGCCCTTGTCCCCAAAAACTTATCCCTAATAATTACTACATGTACTATAAATGGGGAAAATTATTCAAAATTTTTAAGTCCTGTAATTGTCACCAAGGCCCTGTAAAATATTAGTTTTCACAGGATCTATTGTCCTGTAAGATCATTTCAAGTTTCACTGGGACTGGATGTGGGGACATTGATGTGAGTTCATAGATATGGGGACATTGATATGATGATTTTGATGTGGGGACATTGATGTCAAGACATTTATGTGAAGACATTGAATTTGATGCGAGCTCATTGATGTGAGTTCATTGATGTTAGGACATTTTAAGTGAGCAAATTATTGTGAGCACATTGTTGTGAGGACATTTATGTGAGGAAATTGTTGTGAGGACATTAATGTGAGGACAATGATGTGTGGACTTTGATGTGAGTTCATTAATGTGATATTTATTTGAGGATATTGATGAGGAGACATTGCCATGAGGACATTGATCTGGGGACATTGATGTTATTTCATTGATATGAGGATGCTGATGTGACATTGATATGAGGATATTAATGTGACATTGATATGAGGATATTAATGTGACATTGATATGAGGATATTAATGTAGGGACAAGTGACTTCATCAATTTGTGAGGACATTGTTGTAAGCTCATTGATGTGAGGACATTGGCATGAGGACATTGATGTGAATTAATTGATGTGAGGACCTTGAGGACATTGGCGTGAGTTCATTGTTGTTAATATTTTGGTGTATGAAAATAGAATGAGGACAGCAATATGGGTACATTGATGTGAGTTCATTGATGTGAGTATATCTATATATCATATATATATTCATGTGTTTACATATATGTGACTATATTGATGTGTCTATTTATATATTTTCATTTCAGGAGTTCACATACTTATGGTATGAAAAACATATTTCACTTGTGGCTACCGTCACTCATGAAATATTTTTCAAACCACAATAAAAATAAATTCTGGCTGTATTTAAAGAAAAACTTCACTACCCTGTATATTCTTGATGTAAATAAATTAGAAGTCAAAATAGATTAATATTGTGTCAATTCACTATAAATCTTGAGGACTTTTCCAAATTTTCAGTGGAACAGATACAAACTGGTTGCCTTAAATGAATGCCATGAAAAAAAGTTAATTCTTTTAACTTACTAAATCTTATATCAGATTAAACATTATTACTTAAACTGCTTGTACAAAAACATCTTGAGACATCAAATGAGCCACGTCACAACAAAACCAACATAATGCATTTGCGACCAGCATGGATCCAGACCAGCCGCGCATCCATGTAGTCTGATCAGGATCCATGCTGTTCGCCATCAGTTTCTCCACTTGGTAAGCGAACAGCATGGATCCTGATTAGACTGCGTGGATGCGCAGGCTGGTCTGGATCCATGCTGGTCGCAAAGGCACTGTGTTGCTTTTGTCGTGACGCGGCTCATATCATTCTTACCTGTCAACTGTAAAATGAGCCAAACAATAATCGTCAAAGAGCTGTAAACTCTTTCACCTGTAAAAAATGACAAGAATATAAATGTCATTATTTAAAGTAGATTGCTATTTTTAGGGTCAATAGTCTCAGTGCCTGAAAGGGCAGACTGACCCTCATTAAGCCTAGAATACATACATAGACCACTTTTTTCCAACAAAAATTTGACATTCTTCACAATCTTAATGATTTTTAGTCTGAAACATGTAGAAATATCAGATTTTACTCCCTCAGCATAGTTTTATAAATAAACTGTGTTACTGTAAACAATAACATCAAATCACTCCCTTTTAAGTTTCTGTTTTCATTAATTTTTATGTGATTTCCTTGGTTGAAATTTTAACATTTTCAAAATTGTTTCTGTCTGAATCAACTGCCTATTATTGAAATATTTGCTTAATATAACAAGATTTTATAGTTAATGTTACAATGACCAGTACTGTACTTTACTAAAAACAAACAATAAAACAAATTTTTCAAAAGAAAAATAAGTTGAACTCTTCTTACTTTTTATTTTAATAGGACTCAGTGTTGTCACACTTGTTGTTTTGAAAATAACTCATTTCCATGAATAAATGACAAAGTTAAGAAAATATAAGCAAAAATTAATCATCTGACCTTGAGAGTCAAGAACATTTACAGGTCCAGGTCATATCTAAATTATTCAACATGATGATGTCCGTTTGTTCACAAGTCTTGTTTTTGTCCACATTTGAATCAAATCTACATAAATAACAAAATGATGAAAACTTAGCCAAAATTCAATAAGGTTTACCATGACCATGATGACAATCAAGATCATTTAAAACTTAAGGTCAAGGTCAGTTCAACTTTTTAGAAGGTCTTGTTCAAAAGATTGTTTTGTCCAATTATAACAATATTAATCTATTTATTAATTAGCAAGTTTCAGTCAATTATATATAGCAAAAATCAATGAAAAATTCAATAATTTTACAATCAAGGTCAGCGTCTTTTACTAGTTTTGTGGAAGGAAAACCCCTGCCCTGTTTGTGGGGGGGGGGGGGGGGGGTGGGGGGGGGGGTGGGGGGGGGGGTAGAAAATGTCTAATTTACTTTAAGGTCCATCCTAAAAAGATTGTTGTGTTCAAGTTTGAAGAAATCCAAATTATAGACACTAATTATAATAGCAAAAATCAAGCAAAATTTAGACATTTGATCTTGGAAGGTCAAAGTCATTTATAAATGAATGAAGGTCAAGTTTTGTAAAGTCTCCTTAAAGTCTTGTTCGTAAAAGTATGAACACAATACACAAAAACTTAAAAAAAGTTCATGATAAAGTTTACGGCAATAGGCCTGGGAAGGCCGCCATGACTGTAAGTCTATACAATACCTTAATTTAACTTTTTGAACAAAAATGACAAGAGGGCAAATATGAGCCTAAATTCACTCACCTTACTTTGAATTAATGGTCTAAACAACAACAATTATTTCTATGAATAAAACAGCAGATACAAGGTACATTTATTAAATCAAAATCATGGTCAACTGATATCAAAGTTCAAATCTGCATCTAAAATTGTGTACATGGTTGCTGTGGAAATTAATGGTTGATTTGAAAGTCACTGGTTGCTATATAAAGTCTATGTTTGCTATGGTAGTCACATGGTTACTATGAAAAATCACTAATGGTTGATAAGAAAGTCACTGGTAGCTATGGAAAGTCAATATTTGTTATGGTTGCTATGGAATGTAATTGGATCCTACAGAAAATACTGATTGCTATGGAAAGTTGGTGCTTTGGATTTCACTGGTTACTAATTTTAATGGTTGTAAAGTAAAAAAAGAGGCCTAATATTAAATAAGGTATTCAAAACATGGTCTTTTACTACTATCACCTTATGTACAGTAGATATCTTAAGTCACCACTTTCGTTCAAACAGCTGAAAATCAGTCTCAATAATTCATTTTTGCATTTTATGTTTTAGATCTATCTTTTTTTTATCTTGTTTATAGATCTAATGATCTACTGTAGATCTAATAATACAAGAGCTGGTTGAACAGATGAAGGACACAGAAAAGTATACTACTTGTAGTTTGGAAAAAGTTCAAAGTGAAAAAATGAACAAAGGACAATAACTCTAAAATTAGGCAGACTTACGTTTCTTGTGCACAGTACTTGTACCTAATGAGATCTATCTACCTACAAAGTTTCCTGTTGACATGATCTTTTATAGTTTCAGAGTTATGTCCTGTCAAAGTGTAAAAATGAACGAAGGGCAATAACTCCAAAATTAGGCAAGGCAGTGTTACGGTTCTTGTGCACTGCAATTCTACCCAAAAAGATCTATTTACCTACAAAGTTTCATGTTGATATCGCTTATTGTTTCAGAGTTATGTCATGGACAAAGTACAAAGTGTAAAAATGAACAAAGGGCAATAACTCCAAAATTAGACAAGGCAGAGTTACGGTTCATGCAGGCTTCGCGAAAGTTGCCGGACCGTCGGACATGTCCGGCAAAAATCAGGCCGGTCCGATATTTTTTTTCGGAGTTCCGGACCTTATGTCCGGTAGGAATTACCGGGATATATCCAAGACCGATCATGACCGAGTTTTCTCCCTTGAATAAAAAAATGTAAACCGAGTTTTTTGATTCGCCGTTTCATTATAAGTGTCCGATACATACGACTGTTCAATAACCAAAATGTCGGTGTTACTACATTATTACGCTGGCGCTACGCCCGGCAAAAATCGTAAACTATCCAATGAAGAAAAAAAAAGCGAAACAAAAGGAATACGAGTCCAGGCGGGGTTTGCCTAAAATACGAAAGTGAGATTTTCGACGAAAGTGAGCGAAAAGTGACTTTTAAAAATTTGAATTATACCGTTTTATAGAATTTTACAGTAAAATTGCTGTTTGTAGACGTATATTATTAGCAACACATTATATATATTATGATAAATAACCATAATCATGATTTAATCGCCATTTATTGGCCTAATTTCTAAATATAAAAGTTTAGTTATCTTCCTTTCGCTTGCATAGAAAAATACGAAAGTGACAAACTACATGTATTAAATATAGAGTTTAAATTGAAAATGTACTAAAGGGCTCGGTACGTTTTTGGTCGATTTTGGCCCAAAATTTTGAGGAAATTAAATATTAAATATAAATAAATAATTTAATGTCAAATGACAAAGCAACATATATGTAATTAAAAACTGACGTTCCTTTGTATCGCGGCAACGTAGATGACGTCACGGATGACGTCAATCACGATCTAGTTCGGGCAAAATTCGCGAAAATTGGTAAATTTTGGTGTGATTCTACAAATATTAGGTCAACGCATTTTTTAACCGCTTAGGTTTTTACATTTTTTATAACCATAAAATATAAGCTTTAAATTATCACCAACTTTTTTGTGGTTACTGCTTGCGCAGTTCTGTTAATTACCCAAAATTTACACTCCGTCAGTATGCTGTTGACATTCTGGCAAATGGCGACGGATTGGTTAAGGGGCGTAATCGAGTATATATTGGTAGTAAGAGAGGCTCCAGTTCTTTAATTAGTGGAGAGATAAATATCACCGTACATTTTAATAAACTAAAGTATTTCTCTTTATAGTGAACAATTCCAATAATATGCAATAATAGTTGCATATTAATTAGTCTAAGACGTTTATATCAGATAGATTTTCCCCAGACAATTAAGTAATACACAAGAAATATTGACACTATTCCACTGATTGATAAATATGTGTAACCTTGTAACACTACTGCTTTGCCAACAACTGTCTGCATAAATGACTCCGCCTACATTTACCTAGCAGTTTGTCACGTACGCACGTCGGCAAAGTCTTTTGAAGTCTTGATAAAACCGCCCTTCAATGATGATTGACACTTTTAGCGCACCAAATGCTCTCTAGCACCGGTCAATCACTTGTTTCCAGCGTCAGTTTATTTAGAAGGGTGGTGTGAAATTAAATCTTGTCAAAAAAATTCTAATTCTGAATATAGGTCATTAGTTGCGATTTTAATTTATACATTTGTATTGACATAATTTTAAAAGTTCTTCAAATGTTTGCATGCTTGCAATAATCTTGGAAGTGTCGCAATTTTGGTAATTATTTTTAACAGACAGACAGATATATCTAATCATAGCTCTACATAATTTTGCACAATATATTTTTTATGTAAACAATATGGTGAATTATTACAGTGTATTTTCTTGGGGGTATACGAGTCTCTCTGGTTTCAAAAACTTTATAAGTCACTTTTTAACGTGTTTTTTTCTTTTGTCAAATGCGGCATTGGTCAGGTATAAAAAAGGGTACGCTGAATACCTTACGCTACCACAATGATAAAAGCATAGTGCATGCTTTACTGTATCATATTAAGTTGCAAATTGTAAAGTTACAATATACTGCTATGTTAATTTTAGTAACATTTTTAAAGTGTCCCTTAAATCAGTCTTGGATTCATGGCATGTATGTGTTTTTTTTTATTTATGTTTTTTTTTTAGTTGTATTCGTTATAGTTTTTACATACAGGTTTACCTTGTAAATGATTATGAATTTCAACTTTGTGCTCACCGGTGATATATTGAATTACATCAAATATGATAAATATGATAAAACGAAAATGTATGTTATCGAAATAGCTGGAAAAGCTTTTTTGTCGACAATTGTACCTATATTTTATGAGTCATAACTTGTGTTGAAACAAAACTGAAAATTAGTAACTCGTCAGGAGTATTTTTGTACTGCTATGCAAATTAATTGCAGTATATTACAGTACTGTTTCACCAATGGAATATGTCATTGAAAAAGCTAGTTAATCGAAGCGCATCGAAACACGAGGCTATCTGATTTGATCGAGGGGCGTAGCCAGATTGTCGAGTGTTTGATGTTCTTTCTCTTTTGTATCATAGTCAAACATAAAAACACGTTCCATGTTGTCACAATATGAAATACCAATGAACGAGCATCTGAATATGATATCATTTATCTGCAGTCACAAAAAGTAAACCCCATCAAAAATGAGCCAATCAATGGGCATGCTCTGGAATGCGGGTAACTACATAATACCTGCACTCCATTTAACGCACTGTGTATGCATGTATACGATTTAACTCTGACACATTTTCAACAGAAAGGTCCCCAAACTATGATACAAGATTTTTTATGCACTGTTTTTACGTGTTCATGTGTATTCTATACATCATAAAAGGAAAAGGAATTCAAACCTATTTTGTGCTTTGTGTTATTAGATATGTAATCTGAATATTCAAAATCTGACAATGAAATATGTGGTATTATTCATTATCAGGAAACATGAATACTGGTGTAAATAATCCGGAACAAAGATTATGTTGATTGATCACCGCCTTTTCCTATTTTCTTCAATTAAAACAGTATTCTAAGCAAGTTTGAAAATATTTTTATCTGAAAACAAATTACTAGTTTTTAATGACAACGGTAGTTTATATTATCCGTGCATATACCTTGCAAAAGAAACAAATCCGTAACACAAACAAATCGTGTGTACTATGTTCTTTTTGTATTTGAGTTTTTCAACAGAATATAAATATATTTTAGCCTATAGCATCATCGTATTATAATGATGATCTGTTTTTTGAACGATACCAAAACCACTTAACAATGCCGACTTTTTGTATGTGTGTACATTAGTTTATGTTTTTCTTCTTTTTCCATTGTATTATTATTTATTTATTTCATTCTATTAATTCAATTATGTTTTAAACGTCATTTTAAAATATTAAAAGCAAGTTCTCCGCGGTGATCGCCGACAGATATATGAAACAGGGAAATATCCAGTGTTCAAGAATTAAGTTTTGGAAGATCCAAAATCATTTGTTTCGTGTAAATTCTAGCTGTATTACATACTGTGGAATATTAAAGACATGGCAAAATCTATATACCGAGTACATAAAAACTAATAAATCCATATCAAATCTAACACGTACGTGGTTTTACAAGCCAGGTGGTTTCCCTTTTTAATGTTATGACATTTTGGCAGGAATTCAAGTGAGGCTAATCAATCGACTATTTTACAGTATGACAGTAACTCGCCGATCTTAGATTTCTTATTTACCAAAAGCAAATTGTAGAATTTATTTTTTGAATATCATAGATATTGTTTATATTTAAAAGAAAATGCAAACGTTAAAACGTTCAAAAGACCATGCATTTAAAGGCCGATTCCGGTAATCCTTCGTCGATTCCGACAGTATGACAATAACTTGCCGATATTAAATCTCTTGTTTTATTATATTTACAACAATAATTTTAAAATATCATTGATATTGTTTATATTTAATCATAAATGTAAGAAAATTGGTAAAAAGCTCATAAATAAGCAAAGTACAGGCCGATCCAGTAATCAATCGCCTATTCCGGCAGTTTATTCCCGTTTTTGCCGATTTGAATATATTTTTTTCCACTATTATTTAAAAAGCGATATTTGTCACAATTCCTTTGATGTCAATCATAATGTTTAAGTTTTATAAAAGCATGCAAAAAAAAATATTAAAAAGTGCAATAAATAACCAAATTACAGGCCGATAACGGTCATCCCTCGACGGTCCCGGCAGTATTGTAGTAACTCTCCGTAATATGGCAGTAACTCTCCGATCTTAGATCTCTGGTTTTATTAATCAAAAACGATTTTATTTACCAAATCTTTTGACATATTGATAATTTGATATCTTATAATATGCAAGAGTATTCTTTTAAAGCTCATTAATAACAAAATTACAGGTCGATTTTGGTAGTTCCCCGCCGATTTTGGTAATTCCCCGCCGATTACGGTAAGTCGAGTAAGAGGCTTACATCTTATGTGAAATATCAACATCATCATATAATAACAATAATAATAATAATAATAATAATAATAATCAAATACTCGCATACATAAAAAGTTCTGAAGTTAATAAAATTATGTAATTACCGCTCAATTGTCATAGCGTTAACATTACGAACGAATATGTGCCTTTTCGTGCAAACTTCTAACATATTTCTGTGGTTAGCTGTTTTAAACTGAAAACAGTTCAGTGCCGGAAATTCAAATATGAATTTGTTGAAGTAAATGTGTATCTTATAAAACAGCAGTCGCTGAACAAACTGCTTAAAGAGGGTAGTAAATTATATAAAAAGAAGCTATTGTATGTCTTCCTATATACTTCACTGTGACTAAATATTAATGTCTTTGCAATCGTAATTGAACGGTAGAAATGTAAATCAAATGTATCACCAACTCCTTTGCATTACACGATGAACAATTTAAAAAATACATATGCGTCATTATATTTTTTTAATTACTCGAAGCGATGCGCTCAAAATAATACGTGACGTTGATGACGTCAAACTGTAGTATTTTGTTTTCTTGATAGGTTGTTTTGATATTTATATAACTTTTTTGTTTAAAAAGATATCTGACTAAATCTTGCTTCATCTGTTATAAATATAATTTAATTTTGATATATCAAAATTTGAATATGTTTTATTGATAGGCCAAAATTGACCAAAAACGTACCGAGCCCTTTGTAGTTTGTAGACGTATATTATAAGAAATTAATATTAATTTCTGATAATATACGCCTGAAAAATGCAATATTAGTATAACTTTCAATTCAACCCTTTATTTCATATTTTACAAGTCACTTTCGTATTTTCAATGTGAGCGAAGGGAAGATTAAATCATCATAGTGATTATTTTTGAAAATAAATATTATATATTTCTGATAACATACGTCTACATTTTAGTACAAATTTAAAATTTAAAACTCTATATTCAATATTTTACATGTCACTTTTTCGTATTTTTCAAAGTGAGCGAAAGGAAGATCTCAGAACTTGTGTATAGAAATTATGCAAATAAATGGCGATTAAATCATCATAGTGATTATTTTTGAAAAAGAAATATTATAAGTTGCTAATAATATACGTCTGCAAATAGCAATTTTACTGTAAAATTCAATTAAAACGGTACAATTCAAATTTTAAAAGTCACTTTCGCTCACTTTCGTCAAAAATCTCACTTTCGTATTTTAGGCATACCGGTCCAGGCGCCCGCCAAGAAAATTTGTGGGTAAAATGGAAAAATGGCCGCTTCGATCATGAATGTTTTGATTTCCAAACAGAGTCCATCCACAGCCTCACCGTGCTTGAAACAAACTTTTTAAAGTTTTATATGGGCTTTAATTACTATATATCTTTATATATACATAATTATATAGACTGGTTATGTAAAATATTTGAATATGTGACTAGCGCCTGTGAGTCCATCAATCTGGATAAACTAATGTTTTATTTAAGGGAATAAAATTGTGTTGCAAATCTTTAAAAGATGTTATGTCTTTAAAAAAAAACACCAAGGTATTACCATATACATATATTTGGGGGAAAAAATTCGGTCAGACAAAGTTCTTTCGGTCAGACAAGAATTGAAAGTTTGTCTGACCGAATGTCAGGCAAATTTTTCAGCAGTTTCGCGAAGCCTGTTCATGTGCACAGCATTTCTATCCAATGAGATATATCTACCTACAAAGTTTCATGTTGATATCTCTTATAGTTTCAGAGTTATGTCCCGGACAAAGTTCAAAGTATAAAAATGAACAAAGGGAAATAACTCCAAAATTAGGCAAGGCAGAGTTACTGTTTAATGTGCACTGCACTTCTATGTTTTATGTAGATAACTCTTGTTGTTTCAGAGTTATGTCATGGACAAGAAAAGTGGACAGACAGAGTCACAGATGGACAAAGCAGTGACTATATGCTTACCCTTTGGAGAGCTTAAAAAAAATAATATTCAAATTTTGTAGATAACTCAATTTACCAGACATTGTGTTTCAAAATTTTTTGAAGTCTTAAATTGAAATTAAGCAAGGAAACTACGACTATTGAATAGCAATGTTAAGATACTGGAAAAACCCAGTATGCCACTTAAATAGACACAGCAGCCATGCTTGTTCCGAAGAGGTCAATATAGGGGTGTAATTGAAATTAACACTTTTTAACTCATATTAACGTATTGATTCTTCATGATCCTTAAATGTATGACACATTTGATATTCAAATGGAATTCTGTTCTTTCTCTCAAAAGTTTCCAGTTGATCATCATGTAGCATGTTGCAAAAGCCATAAAAGTCTATTTTTTGTACATTTCATGTAGAGATTCCTCCAATGGGCGTAACCCGTTTCCTTTATAGTATTTGTTTTTTAATTTGCATTTCTTTGTAAAAGACAACAATGAACAATGAAATATTGTTTGAACGAGATTTAAAATTACTTTTAATCATTAAAATATGTTACGATTGTCTCCTGAGGTAACGTTGAGAAGAATTAAAAGTAAAACCTATCTAAAATAACCCATCAAGGGCCTCAATATTCGGGACTGCACAGAACAGATTATTCCCCCTCATGACCAGGTCATGGAATAACTAGTAAACACTAGAACTCCGCGAGTCGGATGTGTCGCCTTGTGAACAATGTAGTTTAGGGGAAATGGCCAGGACAAAAATAAAATATGAAAAATAACAAAGGGCAATAACTAAAAAAATAGTAAGTGCAGAGCAGCAGTTTCTGTACACTGCACTTCTTATCAATAAGATCTATCATTCTATGATGTTTCAAGTCCATAGCTTTCATACTTGAGGAAAAATGACCAGGACAAAAATAAAGTAAGAAAAGCAACAAAGGGCAATAACTCAAGAAATAAGAAATGCAGAGTACCAGTTCTTGTGCACTGCACTTCTTCTTAATGAGACCTATCATCCAATGAAGTTTCAAGTCAATGGCTTTTATACATAAGGAGAAATGGCCCGGACAAAAATAAAGTATGAAAATTAACAAAGGGCAATAACTCAAAAATTAGGAAGTGCAGAGTACTGGTTCTTGTGCACTGCATTTCTTCTTAAAGAGATCTATCATCCTATGAAGTTTCAAGTCCATAGCTTTTTTAGTTGAAGAGAAATGGCCCGGACAAAATTAAAGTATGAAAATTAACAAAGGGCAATAACTCAAAAAATAAGAACTGCAGAGTACCGGTCCTTGTGCACTGCACTTCGTGTTATTGAAAGAAGCATGCATACCAAGTTTGAAGTCAATCAGACTTATAGTGACTGAGTTATGCTCCAGACAAGCTATAGCGGACGCCGACGCCGACAACGACGCCGACACAGACGCCGCCGCCGACACCGCCGACAAAAGTAACCCCTATATGTCACCTTTTCAAGGCGACACAAAAAGGGTATGTTAGTAAATAAAGAGCTGAATCAACAATATTTGCCTGAGAGTGATTTTGTTGATATTTACTTCGAAGTAGAAAGTGTGTGTACGATTCAGTCAAATGATTTTTTAATCGAAGCAAAAAAATAAGCCTTATTTCACAGGAATAGATTCTGTCTAGTAAACTGATTGTCCGGTTAACATGTAGGATTTGTGGCCTTAAGTTCAGAGACGCTTGGGGGTCAGACTCTGCCCCCCCCCAACGTGATACGCCCCAGTAAACACTCTATCAAAACTATTTTAATATTTAAACACGAATGGGACATCTATTACAACGATAAAAATGGTTTTCAAACAATTTTAACATACATGAAAAAAATTACCGTATACCATCAAGTCTCAATAAAGTAAAGATTGCAGACTCCAAAATGTAAACACGATTACCCTTGTATAATAAAACCTTTATAAATCATTATTAAATACTGGTCGGGGAGATAACTTCGGCTGGTTGATAAACTCGGCTTTTTATAATTAAATCGAGTTATCGGAATTTTTAATTATCTTATCCATACTATCACTGGAATTCGACAATATCTGGACATTTGGTCAAGTTTGGTAAAATATTTAAAAAATAACACAGACTTTTACCTGTTTGTTTACAAAACGTGCCTATAAAAAGTAAGGGAATCCCATTGTTGTGCGCATGTGCAGCAGATGCTCATTTTGAGGCTCGCACAGGGGTACTTTTATATATTGACCGACTACCGGTAAAGCAGACGACGTTTACGTATACATTTTGTAGATGAAATTCAGACTCACTTTTGTCTTGCTAACTCAGAAAAAAAGGCTGATTACACAATTGTAATCTTTAAGTGGAATGGATTGAAAGACTGATGTTAAATGCTCCTTTGATAATGTTAATGTGTAGGTTGAATACCACTTAATTAATTTCTGCTTCACTCTGTTAAGCTAAGCAAAAATAAATTTGAATCACTAATTCTTTAACTACATATTTCGTTAACGTAAATAAATGATAATGCATGTGTTTTTACGTATAAATGATTTATATGTTACATAGTACATTGCATATAAATATCGTGTTATCATAGATATTCATTATACTAACGTGATGCTCAACAATTTTGGTAACAAATATTTTTTATTTGTCATAAATGAACAGCAAAGAAATAATAAAATGTCTAAACATGTTATTTTACGTTTTAACTTACTCATTTAAGAAGAAAAACAAAGAGCCGGAATTATCTACTCGCGCGCGTTAAAAATATCCTTTTTATGTACCTCTTCCAGGGCCTCTCAAAATTACTGTTATGTTTCTAAATATAACTTTTATGGTGATACCGGAAAATCGAAGAGCTGAAGTTTATTATGGTGCAAGATTCATCAGAATACGTAAACAAATAAATGAAATATGCCCCCCCAAAACACTGATTTTCGGCCGAGTTTATCTCCCAAACCAGTAAACCTTACCGTGACTTTTCCGGTGTAAATCAATAGAAAATAGAATTATAATTATCTCCTAGATGCAATCAGAATAAACATTTATACATCTCTTTGTAATAGGAAAATCAACATTTAATTAAAACCGAAAGTAAATTCACGTTGGGGGGGGGGGGGGGGTGGGACAGGGTCTGACCCCAATCGTCTGTGCGTTTGGCAAACCTGTGGATTTCCAATTAGATCTAGATCTATTAGATCTACATAAATAAAATGACGATCAATAAACAACAAAATTTTACAAAAAAGGGTTTTGATCTTTTTTTCTACATGAAAGATCTGAATAAATCTAGATTTTTTCTTTTATTCTAATTCTAAAAACGTTTCTTACCATTGTAGTCTGCCATGTTTCTCCTGAAAACGCGCGGTTTTTACCATCGTCATTTTAAGATGACGTCATTGCTTCCAGTTAACTGCATTACATGTCAGTCAAATTCCACGTGGTTATTTGGCGCCAAAATGACGTTTAGTCCAAAAAGTTCGCAAAGCGGGAAAAGATAATTTCCAATGCGCGTTGCCAAGGATGATGCTACTGCAGTATGGCATTAGATTGTTTATTGTTTAACTTTTGTACACGTTCTTTATTGCATCACAACCGTAGTTACTTTTATATAAAGGATCTAAGTTTTTTTTATTATGATGGAATATTGTAGATTCTAGATCTATCTTAAAATGGACACACACTCATTCTCACTTAAGTAGATCTTGATCTAGAGATCTAGATCTACGACATTTCATAAATTCTAGAACTGAAAAATTAACTTTTTTGTATATTATAATTCTATTCCATTCTTAAATTATAAGTAACTCGGCATCTTAAATATAAAGCATATCTAGTACAAATGTCCTAGATTTTCCCCTATGACAGGTTTTCTAGATAGAACCAGAAAATAAATTTCGTCATTTTCGTGACAATGGTCCTTAAATTTGTGCATATAGTATGGCGATTTTATTTTGTTTCTTAAAATAAACTTTCTATCATCTTTTTATATGAACATCTTGAAATGGGTATCAATCATTGAACTGACAAAAAATACATCTTTTTAAAAACAACTCGTGGAAATGCATTTCATACCGAATATGCTTAAATCTCATTTTCAAAATGAATAACCTTATAAAATCCACAGATCCATACAATGGATGAGTGAGAAAATGTGAAAATTACTGACGAATTCTTGAAAGTACCTACTTATTTATTCTTCAATTGTCAAATGTGAAATAATTTACGTCATCTCGTATATTGACAATTTATTAAGGACTCGTAAATGATTTTTCAATTGTCCCGTAAGTGACCTAGTTTACAGATGCTATGGATTGACAGAAATTAATGTCAATACTTTGAATTATATATTTATAATGATTTAAGATTAACTTATATTTATATATGAAATGGAGCAGATATTCCTTTGGCAAGGTTGGGCCATATTAACAATATTTAAACAATTGAACTGAAAATAGTAAAAAAATTAGTAAAAGATCGTATAGATGGTCTAAGAAGTTCAACAAAATTGCTAGATTTGCATATACATGTAAATCCAAGTTAGAGTAAACGAAAACAATAGTACGAAGCAAAACAAATAATTTTTCTCATAGAAATATCACTTTCATTGAGAAATTCACTGTTTTATAATTTTCTTTCGCTCTGGTCATTTACGGGTGTCATGTGGTCGATATTCGTGTTTTTGAATATCGTTTTTATGTATCATTTTGTCCTTGTATTTGTATATATATCTCTTGTATTTGTCTGTTTACAGTCTGATATACAATCCATTATCCCATATAATTCCTATATCATTCCATTTCATCATCTTATTATAACAACTAATTTCTCATATTTCATTTGACATAATTTGCATGCCGGGCCTCAGTTTTTACAAACTTCCCGGAAAATCCACCTCACGCATGCGCACTTTGATATAAATATTTCTATTGGTTTGCGCCAGAAATTGTTGTCTTATTTATTTATTTATTTATTTATCAAGGCGTATGTTTATGTCCTTACAGAAATAAACAGACCATTCATACATTTTTCTCACCCTGTGACATTTGGCGCCCAACGTGGGGCCGTGACTGAATATGCTCAGAGTTTAATTTACATTGCTCTGTAACTCTGTGAAATTCGAGGACGAATTTCAATAAAGCAGGGGAGTATGTCACGGTTCAGAACTGTTCACTATTTAGGGGAGAAGATGTGTAAGCGGCCGGATAGCTCAGTCGGTAGAGCCGCGGAACGGTATTCCGAGGGTCCCGGGTTCGAGTCCCGGTCAGGCTGCACATTTTTCTCACCCTGTGACATTTGAACCAACAGTATATCGAACACAGGGTTCGAAACTGCCCCAGATGTATCCGGAGAAAGTCATTGGATAAAACGACTGCTAAGTTAAATCCTATTCAGTCGAGTTATCCAATGGAAATTGTCTGTATCGATTTTCTTTCTCTGGAGATGTCTCGGGGTGGTTATGAAAACATCTTGATCATTACTGATCACTTTACTCGTTTTGTTCAGGCTATCCCTGCCAAGAACCAAACTGCACATACAACCGCTAAACTTCTCTTTGAAAATTTTGTTTGTCACTATGGTTTTCCTAGTCGGTTCCATAGTGATCAAGGGCGAAATTTTGAAAGTGAAGTTATCCGGGAGTTGTGCAAGTTGGCCAATATTGACAAGACCAGGACAACTCCGTATCATCCACAGGGAAATGGGATGCCTGAGCGCTTTAACGAAACCCTCTTGAATATGTTGGGGACCCTAGAAGATGACAAGAAGGTCAATTGGAAGTCTCATGTTCCCGCTCTTGTCCATGCCTATAACTCTACTCCCCATTCTACTGGTTATTCTCCCCACTTTCTCATGTTTGGTCGCCACCCAAGGCTTGCCATCGATGCGTTTCTTGGCATCGAGCCAGACAAATCTCCTGTCAAGGACCATTCTTACGTCTCAGGTCTCCAGAACCGACTAAAATTCGCATATTCTGTTGCACTCCGAGAGGCCAAGAAACAAGGCAAGAAACATAAACGGTACTATGACCTCCGTGTGAGAGAAGCGGAATTGAAGCCCGGGGATCGAGTACTGGTCCGAAATGTAGGTGTTCGGGGAAAATCCAAACTTGCCGATAGATGGGAGAAAGATGTCTATACCATTCTCAGCCAGCCCACCTCTGGAATTCCCATCTATGAGGTGAAGAAGGAAAACAGCAAGGACAGGTCCAGGGTTTTGCACAGGAACCTTTTACTTCCCTTTATGTGGATGCCTTTGTGCAAAACAACTGAGTCCTTATACAAGCCCGCTTCCTCTGACTTACATTTGGATCAGAACTCGTTCTCCAATCCCTTCTCTGATGTTTCCATTACAGCTCCGTTAGATTTCAATTCCTCACTTACATCAAGTCCATCAAATGTTTCACAAAGCAATTCTGCCACAATACATGATTCTAACAATTGTGAGTCAACTTCTTTTACAGGAACATCAAACAGCAAACAAGATGCCACGTCAACAACTCAAACTTCTTATTCTGTTCCAAATAAAACATCTCATTCTATTACAGGTTCAAAATATGTCATTCCTGCACTGAGAAATCCATCTAAGGACAACAACAACAATTTACAGAGACAGAAACGTACAAGAAAGAAACCCGGATGGATGCTTAATGATAACTGGAAATTAGATTAATGCTTTTTCTTTTGATTTATTGTCTAGGTGTGTTTCAACTTTGAAGTTAGGCGTTGCTTAGTACATGATGTGTTTCGTTTTATGTTTTATACCATGTACCATGTATTTTACCTTGGTAATTTATAAATGTACTTTACAGTACTTTAAAAATAAAGGATTTATTGTTGAGAGTGCACCTCTTCAATGAATTCACAGTTCTACTGATAAATTAAAATTTTGTTTCCGCGTGACATATATTATTCGCGATTCGCGGCTTACGGTATTTTTGTGGAACATGCTTGAGTTTAAGGTATTTTGCCCGGGTATTATATATTTACTCACAGGTTGTAATTGCCTTCAGTATTTAGATTTAGTTTTGTAGTACCTAGTAGTTTAGTTACTTTATGGTCTAAGCTTACTACTTGCAATGTCTGATTCAAGCTCTTCCTCTTTAATATTTTATGAATGTCGGGGCGACATTCCCCAAAGTGGGGAAGTATGTCATGTGGTCGATATTCGTGTTTTTGAATATCGTTTTTATGTATCATTTTGTCCTTGTATTTGTATATATATCTCTTGTATTTGTCTGTTTACAGTCCGATATACAATCCATTATCCCATATCATTCCTATATCATTCCATTTCATCATCTTATTATAACAACTAATTTCTCATATTTCATTTGACATAATTTGCATGCCGGGCCTCAGTTTTTACAAACTTCCCGGAAAATCCACCTCACGCATGCGCACTTTGATATAAATATTTCTATTGGTTTGCGCCAGAAATTGTTGTCTTATTTATTTATTTATTTATTTATTTATTTATCAAGGCGTATGTTTATGTCCTTGTACAGACATAAACAGACCATTCATACATCTGAAAAGGACCATACGACACGGGACAAATCAATCTTATTACTATTATCTTATAATTGAACTGCAAAACAATGTACAATATGTTTGTTTAAACAGATATTAAGTATCTAGATAAAATAACATATTTTATATCAAGATGCATGAAAAGTGATATCCCATTTAACTGAAAAATCTATGAAAATGTTATAAAGTTTTCAGAATGTATTTATTTAACGACAAATACTGGGTAGTTCACACCATATCTGCTCCAAAAAACCTTTCTGTCTTACAATTAATACAAGCTACTCCAATATTTTTGCGTTTACATCGATAAGCGAAATTTCCTATTACTCGAATGAATATTCCAAAATTAATTTTACCATTCACGGGACAGTTTAGCCAGATATGGGACACGCCTGTTTTCATGCTTACCTTATTTTTGTGATTGAAAAATAAGTTTAAATGTATTCGTTTATGAAAGTAAGTATCCATTGAACTCTATAATAGTCAAAACGTCTGAATACCAATTACAATATCAAAATTATGATTTTTAGAAGCTATCTGCAAGTGAAAAACACATTTCAGATGCGTATGTTTAAAACACATAGATACTTCTTTGTTTTCGTGGAAGAATACTATTCCAACGATACCAACGTCCATCAACAGGTTGAAATAATTCAACAAATTTAGCAGAAAAAATTAAAAGAGAATGTGAAAGAGGTGAGTCCCGTAAATGATAGGCTCGTAAATGTTGAACATTTCTGTTTGACAAGGGAATTTTATGAGAAATTGCTGAATGGTTTACATGAATGACAGAATATAAGCAAGACAAATATCCGCTCTAGATATCTGAAGTATTATGGAATGCCGGTAGGGACATGCCACTTTGCTTATTTGCCAACTACTGAATTGCTTATTTGCTAATTGATGATTTGCCAATTTGCTTATTTGCTAATTGCTTATTTGCTTATATACATAAATTTGTATGCTATTGTCAGGCGACACGTCCGACTCGCGAAGTTCTTGTTTGATATGACATAACAAGTCTTGCGTTACAAGCATGCATACAAAGTACATGAAGAAGCTGTGCCCGTTATATACTGAATGTCAAGGTCACCAATGTATTGTACTACGAAGCCTTTGATTTTCTGCCATATCTCTGTTACTATTGTTTATATCTAACTGTAACTTTACATAAGCATTAGGCAGCATGCATACAAAGTATACAAAGAGGCTTTGTCCATTATACCCTAGGTCATGATCATGGTCATGGTCACCTGATTGCATGTAAAATGTTCAGCATGAAGAAATGGAAAAGTGTGACCAAATTTCAAAAAAACATTGAACCAAAGCAAAAGGTTGATGGACACACAGGCATAAGTGATCTCAAAATCTAACAGAGCTAATAACAAAGCCTATTGCTTAAGTGCAAAGACAAACACCCGTGTTTAGCATGCACCAAGTATATCATTCGTGATACTATGTGTTCGACCCACTAAAAGACAAATCTGCTGAGAATGACGACATTTTATATGCCATAAAATAAGAAATAGTTTTGTTTTCAAGTTCTTTTATTTTCAATCTTTACCCAATAATGTTCACTTATATATGACTAATCAAGTGTTTATTATGCCATCAATCTCTGACTTAAGCTGCACAAACAGATCTATAGCTGCAACGGATTGTTAGGCATTCGCAAGCACAGACGCTGGGGGTCAGATCCTGCCCCCAACGTGATACGCCTCTGTAAACACTATATCAAAACTATTTTTGTGTCGCCTCTACGGAGTAGTGGCGACATATAGGGATCACTTCTCCGTCGTCTGTCTGTCCGTCTGTCTGTCTGTCCGTCCGTCCGTCACAAAACTTGTCCGGACTACTGCTCATAAACTACTGGTGCAATTTCATCCACACTTTACAGGAATGATCAGTACCAAGTCTAGTTGTGCATATTGTCAGCATTTTCCGGTTCAGTGATTTTTGTCAGAGTTATGGCCCTTTAATAATTTTTAATTTTAAAGTTTGTCCGGACTACTTCTCTTATACCACTAAAGCAATTTCAATGAAACTTTACAGGATTGATCTGTAGCTCAAGTCCTTGTGCATATTGCACGGGTTTTCCGGTTGAATGATTTTTGGCCGAGTTATGGCCCTTTGACAAAAAGGTGTTTTTTTCTGTCGTTGCCAGATACACAAAAGCTTGTCCGGACTACTCCTCATAAACTACTGGTGCAATTTCATCCAAACTTTACAGGAATGATCAGTACCAAGTCTAGTTGTGCATATTGTCAGCATTTTCCGGTTCAATGATTTTTGTCAGAGTTATGGCCCTTTAATAATTTTTATTTTTAAAGTTTGTCCGGACTACTTCTCTTATACCACTAATGTAATTTCAATGAAACTTTACAGGATTGATCTGTAGCTCAAGTCCTTGCGCATATTGCACGGGTTTTCCGGTTGAATGATTTTTGGCCGAGTTATGGCCCTTTGATAAAAATGTCTTTTTTTCTGTGTGTTGCCAGATACGCAAAAGCTTGTCCGGACTACTCCTCATAAACTACTGGTGCAATTTTATCCAAACTTTACAGGAATGATCAGTACCAAGTCTAGTTGTGCACTGTCCGTCTGTCTGTCTGTCTGTCTGTCTGTCACAAAATTTGTCCCAACATGAAATTGGCCATCATGAGGCGACACATGTGATTACTGATCGCTCTTGTAATATTTAAATACGAATTGGACATCCTTTACAACAATAAAACCATGAAGTACTTTATTGAGACTTGGTGGTATATGATATTTTTTCATACCGGTTTATGTAAAAATTGTTTGAAAACCAGTTTTATCGATGTCCAGTTTGTGTTTAAATATTAAAATATTTTTAATAGAGTGTTTACAGGGGCGTATCACGTTGGGGTACGGGATCTGACCCCAAACGTCTTTGTTCTCAAGGACATGTCAGCCATCAATTATAGACATATATCTGCGTAGCATCACTGCAACTAAATTCATTGACCAACAGTGTTCGTGGAAAAACACTGAATTTACTTGAATACAGATCTGACTCAACTGGTTGTCTGTAGTCAGATTTTCCATATACTTCCGGCACAGTGTAAACTATTTCAATTGCAAAAAAACAAATTAGCAATTGGCAAATAAGCAAATACGTAAACCAGCGGTTAACAAATGAGCAAATTAGCAATTGGCAAATAAGCAAATTTGTATGGAACACCATTCTGCAATGCCAATTGCAATTTACGAAATGACATTTGCTAATGAAAAATGCGAAATGCAATTTGCGAAATGACATTTGCTAATGATTATTGCTAAATGACAAATGCGAAATGTTATTGCTATATGCGTTTAATTCTTACTCTCTGGGGCTGGAATGGATGACAAGCAAATTGACGAATTTATCTTTAGAATTTATCAAAGAGCTGCATCAATTACAGAGAGTTAAAGGTTCAAACAATATGCGGCATATAGATGGAAACGACAAACTAAAGCCTTTAGGGATTTGTATTCATGGGGCAAAAGATGGTTGGAGCAGAAGGTTGATTTGACTCAAAGTAGACGAAACAAACAAAAATCCATGTCTGACTTGCACCTACTTTTTAAAGTCAGTTCGTGAGCTCAAGAAGGTTCCGTTCATATGGACCGGCTAAAGAATATGTTAATATTGCTGATGTCAAAATGCTTCTTCGTTCTCACCACAATGATATGTTTACAAGATGTGCTGTAATATGGATAGTGCAACGAATCACAACCAAAGGATCGAATGGTTTTGGCAATATTTGAGATAATTCCTGTTACAGACGTGCATGGATTAATTTGAGTGGTGTTTTGCAAAAATAGACAACGTTCTTTATACATATTGCTTGAAGTTCTGTTTCATTCCTGCAATTCGTAATGAACTTCAACATCATGCACACAATTGGAATAAGCATCGTGTGCGAAAGATGAAGAATGTAAGATCTCTTTCTGAAATACCAAACATGATGTACACTACTGCTGAATTGTATTACTGTACCGAGCAGAGCAGAGATGCTGATGAAGTGGAGGTTGATCATTGCTTGCAAATAAAAACTGTTCTGAACGTAATCAGTATTGCTGTCAAAAATGTTTTCCCTTTCTGTCATTGAACAATACAGATGGCAGATGCCAACTAATCTTGATAGAGCATTTGAACTGTTTTCAAATTTGATCATGGAAATGTATGCAAGTGAAAAGACTTTGAATACATGTAAATAAAATCATGGTGTCACAGTAAAATTTAGTATAAAGAATTATCGATTCATTTGTTATACATGTACATTATTTAACCATTATAATACTCCCGCAAAAGAAGTTTAAGAAGGGAAATTATTGAGTCGGTTGTTGGGGTGCTCTGTTGGTCTGTATGCATAAATACCTACATTCTTGTGGCGCCAGCTTCTTTCACAATTCTTTAGGGATTGGTTTCAAACTTACAGTACATCATCATCATGAAGTGAAGTTTTACAAAAGTCAGTTAGGGCAATCCAGGCATTGCAGATACCCTTGAATATAGACATGCACATATGTATTATTTGAACATAAAAGATTGTGGAGCAAACTGCTTTCACATTTCTTAAGTGACTGGCTTCAATCTTGAATTATATCATAATCATGAAGTGAATATGAGCATGCCACAAAATTATGGTCTGGCAAATCAGGCATTGCAGAGTTATGTGCCCTTGAACTTAGACATTTTATGTATAAAGGCTTTATTCCTGCATGAAATTAAAGTTTGTTGTGCGGGGGGCTATTATTCGCATCTGTGACAATTTTAGATTGAACAAGTAAATTCATTAAATTTATTATGTATATGGTTATCGAGGCATTATATGTAACTTATAAACAAGCTGCGAAGTTGGCAATAATTATAGAAGAACATTTATTTAGTTGTTGTTACATAAGCGACATTGCTGAACAGTACTAAATTTAATTGGTATCTCTCCAGTATGTATTCTCATTTATGAATTCATGTTCCTCTTTTTGGTCAAAATGCAAAATACTAACATTTTTCCTAGAACAATAGGCTATCCCCCAAATTGAGACGAGTTGGTCCACTGGTAGGACGCTCGCATGTGATGCGATAGTTCCCAAGTTCGATCCTCGACGGGGACCTATTTTGTATTTCTTCAAGCATTAGACATAGCGTAAAAGTTCGTATCAATGAATGAATTGTGGGTTTAGAGTGCTATGTGCCTGCACAATTCACTGGAACTCCCCTTCTCTCTTTATCTGGGTAAAACAGGACGACTGTACTTGTCCCTGAGAGGGATTTAACAGTAATGGTAGATAGATATTTGAGAAAAAATCAACAAATTTGTAAAAATCATGTGTCTTATTTATTTGATTCAAACAGAGAACAAAACTAAAGGAGAGAAGACACAAGGGAAGAAACACGTCAATTATAAAGTACAAATTAACAAGCTTCATCATCATCAACAACAGCAGCAAAGCTTCTGACCCACTATGTTGCGTAGTGACACAACTCTTTTTCTTCTTTCTGTAAATCTCAGAAACATGCATGTTATAATACAACAGAGATACAAAATATCCAAAAGTAGGCAAAAGAAATACACGTTTAACTTAACAAACTTATTAGCATATTGAAAAGTTAGGTATCTCCAAGCAAAGTTTAAATTTTATGGGTAACACTATATGAATTGGGAAAAATCTTGCTTAAAATACAGATATTATATCAAATACAAATGCTATGATTGAATATTACCACTATAGAATATACAGCTAGAATGAGATATTAATAAGTTTTATATTATTTAAATAATGTTTTTACATTGTGATCTCAAACCAAACTTTAAACCGGACGGGTCCTTTCGGAAACGGAAGTAGCTGTGTCTCGCCTCATATATTGCAGAATGGAATGTTTCTTTTAACATGAAGGACAAATAAGATTTTATGCCCACATAAAATAATTTATGTCATTGACCCCGCTCTCCTTGCTGTACATAATTTTACCCGTTAAGCGTCAGGGTTTTAGCCTAGTGCAAGATTGTGATTATTCTAAGCCAATCAATATCAAGATCCAAGTCACATGATGCAGATTAACCAATCATTGCATTAGATCAATCACAAAGAAATAATTTTGGCGTGGAAGGTTCCTCGCCATTCTTTACTAAGAAAATTTATCGATTTTTGAAGTTATATACTTGAGTGTTTTAAATCCCAATATATTTCTACAAGATAATTATATGAATTTATAATTGATATCCATGTAACTATATATTTACGTGTTTATGGATATTTCGATTAATCATGACTTAATACATTATAAGTCAGGCATATTTATTTTGGGACGCATATACTTACGAATTAGTTTATAATTATTTCTATTTGTTTATATCAAAATTATAAATTTTGCACAAAAACTGGTCAAGACAATATTCAGTTTGTTATACATTATTCAAATAAACACATTTTGACCGGGTTATGTTGTTCACTTTTTTAAAAATTTTTACTTTTTTTTTTAAAATTTTGGGCATTTTTTAAAACTCGAGCATTAAGTAAAAGTGGGTTTGTAAAATTTGGGGTAAAATTTTTTGTGCCCATTTTTAAAGATGTTTTAAAAATTTCGTTCATTTTTTGGGTTTTTTTAGTTTTCAGTTCTTTCATGCCCGTGTTTAGTTAACTTACAATTTTTGTATGGTGATTTAGTTTAATGGTCGCATTTACATGACCTAGCACATACATGTAATCTGTCCGAGAATTAGTTGACATTTCGACACATTGTTTAGTTAACACACATACGTATTATACATGGTTTAGTTTATAGTCCATGTTGGCGTGATTAAGCTTACAGTCCATGCACATTTTCAACACATGGTTTAGTTTTATAGTCCATGTGAGTGTGATTTAGTTTATCAGTTCACACACATACGTATTATACATGGTTTAGTTTACAGTCCATGTGAGTGTGATTTAGTTTATCAGTTCACACACATACGTATTATACATGGTTTAGTTTACAGTCCATGTGAGTGTGATTTAGTTTATCAGTTCACACACGTACGTATTATACATGGTTTAGTTTATAGTCCATGTCTGCGTGATTTAGTTTACAGTTCATGCACATTTTTCAACACATGGTTTAGTTTACAGTCCATGTGATTTTTTAGTTTACAGTACACATATATTTACTGTACTGTAGTTAAGTTCACACACATATGTATTATACATGGTTTAGTTTACATGGTAAAAATGTTTCTTTTCTAACAAATAAGTCCGTATTTTTCAGATGAAACCGCCAAGGCGTGGTAAAGCTAAGTCCAAATGTACTTGCTGTTCAGGTAAACAACCCACAAAAAACAAAAAAGTGGCAGAGAAACGTCCAAGGAACAGTTCTAGAAAGCAGGCAAATACCGAGAGTTTACCATTCAACTCAACATCCAGTCTGGTCGAAACTCCCAATAATGATGCGCCTACAACAAATAATTCTCAGACATTTGCTACAAACCTTTCAGTACCGAGTACATCAAGTTCAACAAATCAGTTCATACCACATTTGGTCAACACACAACAGCTGCCTATCCATATGCAAGACACGGACATGTCTGATGATCCATCATCAGATTCCGATCAAGATGAAACAGAAACAGATGCTGGCATTCATGTTTTACCAAGTTTTCAAGAGGCAGTTGCCCAACATTCTCAAAATATTATTACGTCAGGTAATGGCATTCAGTTTGCTGAGCCCATAAGTACGCCTATAATTAACCAAGTAAGGAAGTCCTTATGTAAGGACATTTGGAAAAACAAATATGTAGACATGGCTACCCTCCTCCCTTCCTCTCAAAATCTCCAACCTGTTCAGTACACCCTCCAAATGGATTCGAATTCCCAATTTACGATAAACCCAACAAGCCGTACTGGAAAAAATTTCCAATATTGAGTCCTGGACGACAGCCTTCATAAGATTCATGGCTGTCTACCTTGTCAAATATCCTTTGGAATCTCAGCAATTACTCAAATATATGGAAATTGTAAGGGATCTAGCCCGGAGACGCCCAGGTTTAGCCCTTTTGTATTATGACACTCAGTTTCGGTTGTTTCGTGAATCCATTATCATCCCCTGGGACCGTATACATACGGAATTTTGGTTAATGGCGTTACAACAACCCCAGCAGTCCTTTCGGTCTAATCACCAACCCACACGTAACAACAACTTTAACAGTTCCAGACGGTTTCTCGAAAAAACCTGCTGGAATTTCAATAAACGCTCCCAATGCCACAATCAAAAATGCACCCAACCACACATATGTGGATTTTGCAGGGGTGCCCACGCAGCTTACAACTGTAAATTTACAAGCAAGGAACAAGCCGCAAAAGTCTTATCCCAACCAAGTAACTCCTCAAGACCAGCAAAATAGATTACAATTTATCACACCTATCAAAGTCAGTGCCCTCGCCCCTTTCCTACAAAATTATCCGTTAGCACAATATTTAATTAATGGATTTTCAAAAGGTTTTAAACTAGGTTACATTGGTCAATTAAAGGTTTCCTGTTTTTGTTTGGGGTCCCCCTGGGCTCCTTGCCATTGGTTCTTGTTGCTGGGTCATGTGGGGGTTGCGTTCATTGAACGCCGCCTTTCTTTGTTGATCTTGTTTATCATATTTCAACATCACCAAACTTGAAGTCTTGTGAAGAAAATCCAGAAATTGTTTACAAAAAACTCAAGGTTTTAACTGGGGGAAAACCGGGGGCCCGGGGTTTAAAAGGGCCTTTTGAAAGTTCCCCCTCTTCCAAATCTACGCAAAAAGTCCCATTAAGGGCCCTTTTTCCGAAGAAATCCCCCGGTCTTTAGGTTTTAAACCATCAAACTAAGCAACCCCCCCGGGGGGAAATTTATAAAAAGGAAATTTTTTCGACCCCCAAAATTTTTCCACAGTTAGCTAAATTTTAAAATTTTGAAAAATGCCCGTAACCAAAAATTTCTAGAATTAAAGGGCCGGAACCAAATTGTTTTTGGGAAGACAGATATGATTTTGGGTTTTTGTTTAATTCCCAAAATTCACCCGGATGAAAATCCCTCTACTATTTTTTTAAAATTCCCGGGACATTTTTAATTAAAGAATACCTTTTTCTTCCCAAAGGGGGCATCATTTTCATGTGCTTTTTTTTTTGAACGTTTTAGCTAAAATCTTTGGGAAAATTTTCTCTAACCAAATTTTTTAAAAATTTTGACACCCTGATACTATTTGGAAAGATTTTTGTTTTTGGGTCCCCCCCACCCCCCCGGAACTGTCGAACCCCATTTTAAAAAATTCCTTGCTTTTTTTTCTGAAAAATTGGGAAATTCCTAAATTTAAAAAAGAAAAAACTGAGAACGCCAGAACCCTTTTTCAACTTTATGGGGCCCAGAACTTGATTCTAAAAAAAAATGCAAACTCGGGTTTTCCCCCAAAAACAAGTTGGGTTTAAAACTAAAAGATCAACCCTTTCATCAATGGGTAAAAAGCCAAAATCCCCCTTTGAAATATTTCAATCTTTTCTAGGTCTTTTAAATTTTTTTTGTTGCCAAGTGGTAGTCCCCGGGTAGATGTTTTTTGCGTCGCCTCACAGACTTAACGAAAAAAAGGTTTCACATCACACCATAGGATAAAGTTAAACAAAGTAAAGCCGTAAAGATATTTAAGGGCATGGCAATTAATTTGTCAAACCCTATTTCAACGGTAAAAAACCTACTTTTACATAAACGTTGGGTAACGTCCGCGATACTTTACATTTACACACTGACGCCTCTGGGTCTATTGGAATGGGGCTATATTACAATTGCACTTGGTTTTACCCGGCACCCTGGCCAGAATGGCTTGGTTATCTTAAAACATTACCTTTAAGTAGAACTCCTTCCTATAGTTTTAGCATTAGAAATTTGGGGCTCGGCATATAAAAGACCGCAATGCAATAGTCCTGCATACATGACAATAATGCAAGTAGTACACATTATAAATAAGCAGACATGTAAAGTACCTGTCATTATGGCTCTGGTACGTCGTTTAGTTATAGCTAGTATGAAATATAATATCCTGTTAAGAGCGGAACATATTCCAGGCAAATATAATATATTACCCGACCTTCTTTCTCGTTTACAGATCCAGAAATTTCAAGCTACTGCTCCGTACATGGACAAAACTCCAACATTAGTTCCACAAGACCTTCTCATGCTTCAATAAACAGAGATGTATATCATCTCTTAGATTCTGCATTAGCACCATCTACTAAATGTAGTTATCGAAATGCTTTAACACATTACAGAACTTTCCATGACACGTATTATCCCAATTGCCCACTTCTACCCGTTTCTACAGAACGTCTTGCGCAATTCATAGCTATTTGTCACAAACGGAACCTTAAAGCCTCTACTATCACCTCTTATAATTCTGCTATTGCATATATCCATAAACTTCACAATATGGTCTCCCCTTCCGAGTCTTTTGTTGTAAAGAAAATGTTACATAGTATCAGAAGGCATAAGCAGTTAGACAAACGCCAACCGTTTACAATCTCGAATATAAGAAACATTTTAAAATCACTTTCGGTCATTGTTTCGGATGGTTTCACTCGCATCATTATGCAAGCCATGTTTTTAGTAGCCTTTTTGGGGCTTTTTCGTGTAGGTGAACTAGCTCACTCATTAACTGGTTCGCAAAACGTTATTAGACGAGAGGATTTAGTTTTCAAATATAAACGATCAACTATTTCCTCTATGTCCATCACAATTCGGAACTATAAACACTCCCAAGGCAACATCTCAGTAGTTCCCTTAGCACGCCAAAGTAACAAAAAGTTATGCCCAGTACATGCTCTGTTAAAGTATTTACGAATTGCTCCTAATGATAATGGTCAATTGTTTAGAGATCGTAATGGTCAGCCTATCTCTACTGCTTTCTTTCGATCAATCTTACGCTCTTGTGTTATTGCAAATAACATGGACCCAAACTTATATACTGCACACTCATTTCGTATTGGAGGGGCTACTCATGCTTATGAATCAAATATGCCAGCATCGCAAATACAGAAGTTAGGTCGATGGAAGTCTACAGCATATCTCAAATACATTCGTTCTACAACTCGCCCAATTCCAAATAATTAAAATATTGACATATCTGTCAGAGCAAGATAACATATTGAATCGTATTTCAGAAATTTCCTTTACATTTTATGATCTGTCGGTTCAAGCAGCAGATCTTTAGGTAATAAAGATTAGACATATTATTAAAAGCTAACTGAATGCCATTACAAATTTCAAATTACTGACAGTTGAAGGCTGCAGTTTTATTCTTTGCTGACGGTGCAAGGCCGCAGTACATTGTATGTTTACTTTGTTCCATAATTTCATTTATGAACGTATTCATTTTCAACTTAGACTTATGTTTTGTTAAATTGGCTTTATGTAAGTTCAATTAATCTGACAGTACAAGGCTGCAGGTTAAATAATTATCATTCACTGATAAATACAAGTTAGACTTACACTGATACAGCAACAATGTATGAATAGATGTAAAATAATATGTGTATATATTTGTTACTTAAGGTCTCTAGCTATAGGTCACTTAAATGTTGTCATGTTCAAATGTAATTAAATGTTTTGATATTTTTGTAACAGTTTCATTTATTATCTTGTCATGAATTTATACATGAATTTTATACATTTTTCTGCATGTTTACAATGTACATGTATACCATTTGCTTACACTGAATTTAGTTGCTACTTTACAATAGCATATAAGGTACTATGTTCCTGACAGTTCAAGGCTGCAGGCTACATATGGAAAGAATTAGATAGATATATAATGTTTAAATTTTTGTCCGAACATGATTTAATTAAACAGCAAAAAATTTGCTGGTATATATGTTTTCATTATAATAGATAGTTATACATGATAAGTAAACTTTTCTCTGTATCAACCTTTAACACAGGTCAAGCTCACATCCTAGTCAAGTCTCTCTGGGTGGCGGCGGGGTTTCCCCTTTTTGGCGGTTTTTACCACCCAGTTTGGTCATTTAGATATAAATATGTACATACCATGTTTGTTATTATGTAACATTTGTCATTTATGGCATTTAATAAATGCCCTATTTCATTCAACCTATGTGTTGTGTTGTTACCTTAGACCAAACAAGTTCGCCTAGCTAGTTAAATTGCCCTTGACCTGGACAATACATAAATAAGATTTTATGCCCACATAAAATAATTTATGTCATTGACCCCGCTCTCCTTGCTGTACATAATTTTACCCGTTAAGCGTCAGGGTTTTAGCCTAGTGCAAGATTGTGATTATTCTAAGCCAATCAATATCAAGATCCAAGTCACATGATGCAGATTAACCAATCATTGCATTAGATTAATCACAAAGAAATAATTTTGGCGTGGAAGGTTCCTCGCCATTCTTTACTAAGAAAATCCACCTCCTCCGACTCCACCCTCCTCTTGAATTTTTCTAAGGAGATAGATACAATCGTTTCATTTATTATTTACGAATATAATTAATGCATTTTATATATGGTTTATGCAAAGATTTGTCAAGCTAGTCATTGTTCACACTTTTGCTTTAATACTTGGGCAACTAATAAAGATGTACATTTTTTTATATTGTTATGTAAGATTTGTTAAGCTAGTCATTGATTACTCTTATTGCTTTCATATGTTTATTATCATAAATACTTGTGAATCTAGTCATAGGTAATATGCTTTTATACATTTATCATTATGTTAATATGCTTTTATGCATTTATCATGTGTGGGCGGTTTTTACCACCCAGTTTGGTCATTTAGATATAAATATGTACATAACATGTTTGTTATTATGTAACATTTGTCATTTATGGCATTTAATAAATGCCCTATTATGACCTATCTGAGATATGGCCCGGACATGTATTAACTATTGAAATTTACAAAGGGTAATTACTCTTAATCTATGAAAAAAGAGTTATGGTTCTTGTGTAATACACTTCACATTTATGCAATTATCTACCTACAAAGTTTCAAATTGATATCTATTATACTTTTTGATATAGCCCGGACAAGAATTTAGTATAGAAATTTACAAAGGGCAATAACTCATAAACTATGAAAGGAAGAGTTATGGTTCTTTTGCACTGCACTTTTTCATGTGATATAGCTTCCTATCAAGTTTCAAGTGAATACCTCTTATAGTAGAGTTGTGGAGCGGACACAAAAGTGTGACGGACAGACAAATGGACGGACAGACAGACGGACAACGAAGTTGAACCCTGTACTTATTCGGACTCATTCAAGGGAAAACATACATGTAGCATCATATTGTTGTTTTGGCATCACATGACTGCACATTAGAATAAAAAAATACACAGCAAAGACTGAAATAATAATACAAGCAGAATCAACCCACACATAAATTCTGTTAAATTGTACTCATAACTAATAAACATGATAAATGTCCCATACAATACTGAAAAAACAACTTCATTTCTTTTTCGTTTATTCAAAAGTTTCATTCATAAAAGTCAATATTCTGTCCATCAGGTTGCAAGTTAACTTTATCCAGTTTATAGGGTAAAAATGTCGTTAATAATTCTTACATATTTCAAACTGAGTAATAATAAAAGCCAGATAATCAGACAACTTCATTAATTGAACAAAATCCAGGTACACAACAATTCATTCTAGTATAGGGAAACTCCACACCAATACCATTTTGGTACATAAAATAAGAGGTGAAGTACATACATGTACTAGTAATAGGAAGTAACATTATAAATTCTTGTTATATGAATACCCAAAATTTTAAACAAATATATTTTCGTCTAACAAAATGTCTTGAAAGAAAGGACTATGAAAGCGTTCATTTCCTTGCATATTTATTTAATATGACACTAAACTATTCAACATGTAAATAAATAAAAAAGAAAACTAGATATGAAGGGACCTTAATAGGGCAGTGCATTTGATTTTTCTGAAGAAAAAAATAAAGCAAACTTTTGAAATAATTTCTTTTGTATTATTGAACAGAATTAAAACAAGAGTTGGTCGTTTTAAAGCCAAAGCTTGTGTATTCAAAGTTGTCATTATATTAGAGATTTTGACAGAGATACAATCAAAATTTACAATATCAGTATAAAAAGTTTAAATATTAGAAAAGAAGGTAAAAATGCTCCATTACTTTAATGACCATCATTTTATCTAAGTCCTGGCATAAGATTCCAGCAAGTCACATCACATTTCTTCACAGTAACAAACTATTTTTTGGATTGGTGGCATATACTGGACAGAATTTATTAGCATCGACGTAATCGATCTACTGATTCTAAATTATCACCTCTACTTTTCAAGTCCTTGAATTCTCTTGACACACTTTTCTCCGTTTGCGCATTTGCTGAGCCACTTTGCTCCGATGACGCATTAGCTCAACCTACATTTCCCGGTTTGCTTCGTTTTGCTGACATTTCAGCTGGACACACTTTTTCCTAAGAGTCACTGAAGTACATCAGTGGTTTGTTTTGCATACCCCTGTATAATCTTGTGGCTCCAACATACTTCTTATTGTGTTGAATGTAGTTAAAAACAGGAAAAATTATCTTCATCAAACATCTCGTCCACCATAATTAAAATGACTATATAACCCTCATTTTAACATTCATCATGAAATTAAAGATCTACTAGCAGTCTGTTTCTCACAGTTTCATAGTCATCATTACAACCTAAGTGCAGTTCCAATACTTTGTGTTTTATAGAGCGCATCAACTTAAGCTCCAGCCCTGTTCTCCTTCACCCCACAGCGTATCACGTACTCCTCAGCCTGCAATACGAAACAATAACAGTAATTATTTATAGTTACTTGCTACAGGGCATTGGCAGTGTTCATTACCATTAATGTCAATGAATAGTCTAAATCAAACCCAGTCTTCTATCTTCAGTTTTTGTATGTATTTTTTGGTTCGGGTGGATCATTTATCAAGAACTTATTGCTAAATTTTTACTATCAACAATAGGAACTGTCAGATAACTATGGATGGCTTTTCAGTGAGGCCTTGGTCAAAGTTTTAAACCTTTATCTACAATAACAGCTGCCTGCTGTCATAATGAGTATTTTTTTAAAAAAAATAGATATCTTTGTGACAATGGCTACTGTACTTGCCCGCAAAAATTAACCAAGCTGTGAAGCTGACGCGATTGCCGACACCAGGGTGAGTACAATATCTTGAAATATTCTTGGAGCTAAAAAACTTACCTTTATTTTCTGTTTTGTTGCAACAACTGGAGAACTTGTTGGCATCTTTCTTGATGCTTTTAAGGACAGGAGTTTCCATTTAAGTTCTTCTAAAGTAGGAGCACTACCTATAAAATGTTTTGACAGAGTATTATTATTTATATTAGCAAGCAAGCAAATAGAAAGCAAATGTTTCCTTAAAATGGAGCGTCTCATGGAATTTCCAACAATGTGTGACATTTTGGTCATTTTGAGATGCTTAAATATTCACAAAGCACAATCTATTACAGACATTTTCATATCAAAAGTATTTAAAACTGTAGCTTGGATATTTATTAATTTTAATAACTATTTACACTTTATACAAGCGAAATACCGGAAATGACTTTTAAACAATTGATAAAAAAGTTAAAAACATATATAAATGGTCAATTACTGCTAATGATACTAAAGTTCTATTCAATATTTATCACACAGTAAAAGGATAAACATTTGATAAGCATTGGCACACACATTTAAAATGTCATGTTTGGTCCAAATCGTTAACAAAATCACTGGTTACATTTATGTGAATATGGTTAATAAAACTTTAATTTTCCTCAAAATATGCCATATTTTGTATAAAATTAATAAGAAAAACACTGCATACAAAAGAAATTTCTTATGTAAATATTATTATGTAAATATTATTTGTAATATCTGGTCATTCCTGGTACAAAGTACCCCCTGCATTAAGTACTTTGAGGATACTGTCGTAGATCTTATCCTTCAACACGACTTAATTGAAGCTTAAAAAACCCAAACATGTGAAAAATATTCTTTATTACTGTTTATCTTGTTTTTACTTCGCAAATATCTGTTTACTACCTACCTTCCTGGAAGACAGCGGTCTGAATTAATGGTGGAAATTGATCGGAAATAACCTTGTGCCAATAAGCATATTGCATTTATCATTAGCAAATATCATTTCGCATTTGTCATTTCGCAAATAGCAATTCGCAAATAGCAATTCGCACGGCAGAATGGCTTTCCATACACTTCATACCTTGTGCTTCCGTTTCCAGATGGCAATAGGGATGACACAACTGTTGACACAGGAATCACTTTCAATAAAATGATGAAGGCAAACATCAACGGGATCTCCATGTTTACGACCTTAAAAGAAATAGAAAGAAATGAAAAATAGCATTATAAAAACAAAGGGCTGGGGCTGTAAACATGTAATATTGTTATCCACCACCAACAACTAAACATTATCGTTAGACAAACCAAACCCCCTGACTAGCAGGTATATTTCTGTCAGATTTAACGCTTCAACCAGAACAAAATGTAATGATAAACTTTCTCACCCGCTGCTTTTGACACCATGTAAGAAAGCGGCACCGTATCTGGCGTCTTTGTTAAAACTAACATAATCTTAATCGTTTCAAATGTTACCATGAAAAATATATCAATCGAGATATAATTTTTACGGAATGTTTAATGTTTATATAAAAATGGCAATTACCTGTAAGCAGCTACATCGAATTTGCCAGTTTTTCTTCGTGTAACAACCTTTTGCAAGAGACCGTTGAATTCAAATACCCGCGTCTTATGTATTCTGTTCTTAATTTTTAAGTATTAAGAATTAATTTTTAAATATTAAGAATTATATTTTAAATATTAAGAATTAAATAATAAGTTTTAAGTTTTAAATATTAATTTCAAATGTCCCTCCAGGGCTTCCATATATATGGTATCAAAGTTTCCTAATTGTTATGTTTTTTTATCATCGGCAAATTTGATTATCCACCTTAATTCTTTTGATTTGCATATTTATGAAAAGATTAATCGAAAAATAACATATTTAACCTTTAGAAAAGCTGAAGGCCGCTTTAAGGACGTTTAACATTTTTGAGAAATTTGTTATTCAACCTCGATGTAAATTCCAGCATGATTAGATTCTTTTCAATAGTCAAGTCGTCAAATTAAATATATAATAAAAAACATATACATGTTCATCACAAAGTAACATTTTAGTGGTACGTCAATACAAAAGTACAGAAAAGTATGAAACATGAAAGGATGGTACCACAAATCATCTAATTGTTCTAATACTTAAAGAAATAACAATAATGTTAAGAAAACATTTTAAATGAAAAATCATATTGAGAATGAGTTCTACTCTACTTAACTTCCTATAACAACAGTTTACAACTGAAGTTTTATGGTGACTGATTTTGCCAATTCCTATCCTTGCCCCTCAAATCCAAGGCAAAGACACAAATACACGGGGGTGGAACCCCATATGAATCTCAAAAATGAGCATCGGTAAAAATTATATGTGAATTTCCGCTGCACCAGATGTGAAGCATAACATCAGATGTGACTGGAAAAATAGGCCGATCGCAGGGTAAGTTTTCATCTTTTTAAACATTTATATAAAATTCAATCCTTTTTTTAAGAAAATCGAAATGTGATTCTACCCTCCTGACTCTCCTCTATATTACCCCTTGTTGTTTTGGATTTCTATGCAGTCTTCATCGAGATATTCTTTCCGTCGTGGGTTCTGGTGTGTCCAAAACATGCAATGTGAATGAAGAAAATGTCACTAAACGGACTAAAAAAAACAGAGATTTTACGAAATCTCACTACAGGTCGATGCTAAACATTCAAACAAATCCTGGTTTAAACATTTATTGAGATTTAGCTACATACAAGGGAATCGCTGCTCAAAATTGCATTTGAGCTCCAGATGTGCTGAAAAGATTCATATGTGCATAACATAAATAATTAGCGACATAATTATGCATCACTTTCATACAGCAATCTAGAATTTATTCTATTGTGTATCATTCTGAAATAAATATTATTATCCGAAATAGACACATTTTCACGAGACGAGCTTGAATAACATAGTATCCATATAGAAAGAGATATAAGACATTCTGCATACGAACGGTTTTGAAAATAGTAGATATGGTGGGAAGGCCTTGCTTATTTTGACTTATTGACGTCGTGTGTATTGCAATCTTTCCCTTTTTATGCCGCCATGCATTAATTAATTAATAACTCAATTATTCACTCGACTGCACTGTCTGCTTCATAGGGGAGTAATGTGGAAGCGTGTTTGAATTTGTTATGATGCTGTAAGAAAGTTAGTGATAAACTTTTCAAAGAAGATTTGCATATTTATTTTTCACATCAAGAAACGTCCCTACATAACATTTACATGGTTCACTTCCATTTAAAATATTCATTTGATTTTGCGTTGTTTACGCGAACTAGAGTAGAATAATTCTTATGGGACAGTTCTTATGAGGAGGTTTAATTACTTGTATATCACTGCATAGAATCCAGCAAGCAAATATTTGTGATTGTGATTGAACATCTATTAGATACATTTATCACGTGGTGCGGTGATTTTTCTTTGATACTCCTCAACTGCTATACGCCAGTAGCATGCTCTATTGACAATAACGCACAGTGCACATGGGTCACTGGACGGTACCAAAATTTAGGCTGAACCCCCCCCCCCCCCCAAAAAAAAAAAAAAAAAAAAAAACAAAAAACAAAAAAACAACAACCTTTTAATTTTTTTCATGTTATTTTGCGCTAGGAGGCACTGCCTCTATGAATCTTTTCATGAGTAGCATTACTTGCAATATTATCCATTTCAAGTCCCCGAGAAAATAACGATAATCGTTAATAATAGACTTATTGATATAAAATTAAAAATCCATCTTTTGGCATGCCATTAAAATGCTGATGAAACGGCGGTTAGTGTAGTACTGGCGCGTCCCAATTATTTACAGCAATGTTTTTCTGTGTCTTTGGTCATCCAACCAATCAGGAACACCCAACGCACTTCCGATTAGCTCATATGGTGTGGGGTTTACAATATCGGTCATTGACAAGTTACATAAAAAGTAACCGAGGTTTCGAGTGGGGAATTTAATTTATGGAGAGAAGCCAATCATAAATTGAAATTTTATGTTTATTAAAATTCTTATTTCTGTTTATCATGCGATAAAACAGTTATAATACATGTATATCGAACTCGACTATTATGAAGAAATATCATGACCTGGGGCGGCATCTCGGGTTTTCCTTACAGACAATGTTCTCGGCCCATATTCTGTAAAGAAAAATCTTCGATGTCGCACCAGGCCATGATATTTCCACATAACAGTCTGTCGCTATAACTATAACTTGTGGAATATTTAAGTGATAGATATTTTTTATGAATGTAAACATTATTATAGAAACATATTATATGACACGATAGCTTTTACAAAGTTCAATACTTTCAGTTTGGTTGGTTCAAGTTACATATTATTTATTAGTGAATTGTTTATCATACGAGTACTATCCGCTCTGCGTCAACATTTTCATGTACTCGGGCCTTTTAGTATTTCTAATGCTAGCATAAGCTAGAAAGCTCTGCCATTGTGGTAATCAAACACACTAATGTTACAATTGAACTTTCAGCCAAAGCTACAAAACCTAAATTGTTTCTTTACATTGGCCATTTAATGATATTTTATGGAAGTGGCCCGTAGTTTTGTAGATGTTTTTCTACATCACTTATGAATCTCTTCAGCACATCTGGAGCTCAAATGTAATTTTGAGCAGCGATTCCCTTGTATGTAGCTAAATCTCAATAAATGTTTAAACCAGGATTTGTTTGAATGTTTAGCATCGACCTGTAGTTAGATTGCGTAAAATCTCTGTTTTTTTAGTCCGTTTAGTGACATTTTTTTCATTCACATTGCATGTTTTGGACACACCAGAACCCACGACGGAAAGAATATCTCGATGAAGACTGCATAGAAATCCAAAACAACAAGTGGTAATATAGAGGAAAATATATGCTCGTGAAATATATGCTCACTTATAGTGTCATCACCTTTGACTTTTGAGGGCGCCAACACGAAGACACGATAAATTTAAAGCCAAATAATGATATTTTAATAGGCAATGACTAAAGATCTTCTGCAGAATTATCGTGTCATTGGATAGAAATATTCGTATTGGCGCCTTATATTTCTCGTGTCATTATCACAAAATGTGAAGACACAATAATTGGCTGACTTATCATGTCTTTGACTTTCAGGGCGAAGACAGGGCAATATGAAGATTCGATGGATTGGCCAAATACCTTTTCTTTGACTTTCGGGACGTAGACACGATAAATTGCATATTAAGGTATTTTCATTTCTTTCACATTTTCAGGCAAAGACATAACAGATGTAGGGCGCCAGTACGAAGAATTCTACCCCCCGACGCGATAATTTTACAGAACAAGATCAAATGTCTTTAAGCAAAAGCTATCATATAGTTCATATTTGTATCTGTAAAGGTGACTGTGTAAGAAAGTAATGGTTGCTTTTGCTGAGGGAAAACAAGTTACTAAAAAGTCCCTGGTTGCTATACAAAATCAGTGGTTTCTTTGGAAGTCACTGAATGCTATGAATACAATGATAGATTTTTTTGTTACTTAGAAAAGTAAATGTTTGCTATGGAAGACACTGTTTGCTATGTAAACAAGAGGACCAAGATGGCCCTTATATTGTTCACCTGACTATGCAGACTTAATACCATTTTATTTTGGCTGTGTGACCTAGTTTTTGACCACAGATGACCCATATTAGAACTTGACCTAAAAATCACCAAAACAACCTTTCTGACCAATTTTCAGGATGTTTGGATCAAGACAGTAGCCTCTACAGTGTTAATAAGTTTGTTTGTTTTTTTTAACCATATTTGGGCTGTGTGACATAGTTTTTGACCCCAGGTGACCCATATTAAACCTTTCTGACAGCAGCAATTTTGATCCAAGGGCTTTTATTTGAACTTGGTAGACATCTACTAGATGATGATTCATGCAAAATATCTAAGCTCTAGCTCTTATGGTTTTTTGAAAGAAGATTTTTTTAAAGTTTTCTTCCTGTTGCCAGGGCAACCAGAGTTCTGCATGGAATCAATTCTTTGAGCATTTTTCAAATGATCCCTTCAAAGGAATATTCCAGGGAAGTTTGGATGATATTGGCTAAGTGGTTTATGGCGAGATGTCTTTTGAAGTAAAAATTTACGGACGGACACCAGATGAATTGCGATTACAAAAGCTTACCTTGTCACTATGAAAAAATACTGAAAAACTGCTGAAAAATACGTAAATTCTTGTGGTGAAAACTGAAAAGTAGGATAGGGCATGGAAATAAAGAATAAGGATGAAAAGCTAACTAATAGGAGGGGTCATGATGACCTAAAACTGAACATGCAAATGTTACTCATCACCTCCAAACAGTGACAACACTGAATGTCTTTTAATACCGAATACTACATACAAGTGCTCATAAAAATTTTAAGTGATAACATTTATATAGTATACCCCCGAAACAGTTAAAATCTCAGAAGTTCAAATTACAGGTATTCATTTCTGGAAGAATAAACAAACTTCTTATGGAAATAAAATCATGGAGAGGTAGACATTCAATATTTTTCCTTTGAATTAATATCCCTATATTTTGGTATTATCAGGAAGCTTATTACGTAAAGGTTATGATTTATTAAACAAAATGATCATTTACCCTTGAAAGGCTTGTAATTGCACCAGTCCTGTCTTCTTACAACAGAAGAGTGACAAAATAAGAAGGACTGACAGAAGAGTGATAAAATAAGGACTCAGAGATTATAAATGACGTATGCATAAATGTGAGTATATTTTAACTAATGTTTTATCAAAGATGCATAAAACAAAACTTGGGCAAAGGTAGAAAGCAAACTTGTAACTTTTAATTATATAAGACTTCTACATGGTATTTAAGCTTGTATGCATCATTTAGACTTCAATATGACATGTTTTTATCACTTCTATATCTTTTATTATGTTATCTACATGTATTATTTTCGTCTTGGGACATAATTCTTGAGAAAAAAACACACACCATGTGCACCGTGTATATCCTGTTACAATAATGCATGATTCATGCAATAAGTAACGCAGAATTGTGCAATAAATGGCGGATACCTGACAGGATTTCCAACACTGTAAGAAAACTGGCCAAAATATTTTTTTTTTTAACCGAACTGAAAAAAATCAATAGCCGCATACGGCTGCAAAGACATAACTCTTCATCCCTCATCAACATTATTCCACAAAATTGTTTACTTTTCAAGATCATTCATGAAAATGATGACTTCATATATCAAGTATTTTAGAGAATGTTAAAATAATGCATGAATTGTTCAACAGTAATGCAGAATTGTGCAATTTCATGGTCGAAACGTGCACCTTGGTAAGCATATTTATAATTAATCAAAAAAAAAGAAATTTATTTGCCATTGTTGCGCAGACTTCATAATATTTTAAAAGTATTTCAAGGGAAGTGTTGGGTTTTTTTAAGATCATTCATGAGAATGACAACCTGGCTAGTACATTGAAGGCAACTTTAGTGTTTCATTGATATATATTTAATACAGTGTAATATCTGAAAACCAAACACCTGTGGGAGTATAGCAAAAAACTTCGGATTTTGAAAGTTTCCAGAATTCAAGGTAGAATCAAGAAACATTAATTAGCAGTTTCATTAAGACATAACTGTTAAAGTGTTCACTGTTGATATAAGAAGCTGATAAAATGTTTCAAATGGCATAATTTGATGATTCTTAAAAGTTTATCATCACCTATAACTGACTTTGTAAAGTCATCACAATTTATCCTTTAGCATGTATGATGCGATACATGTACCAGCTTTTAACCTGTAGTAGTAACAGGAGTAGTATTTTAAGTTTATTTATTCTTGGCGCGGGAATTAACCATCTGTCGGTGTCCGAGATTCCGTGAATCCATGTTGGTTCACACTAGTAGTCGCATCAGGGACATCTTTTCATGCAGTCAATTTGAAGCATATTCTTCGTTTGTTGGTGGAAAGAGTTGACAATAGTATCCAAGGCGTCACGTTTCAAACAAAAACGGCTCGTCAATCACAGCCCTCTAAAGTTAGTCACAACAGGTCAACCAATCATCTCTGGTACTTGAGATGACTCGACTTTGACCTGCCCTGTGCCTTGACATGCACGACTCGAGAGTGATTTGGAGAAAAAACCTGTAATCATCTTCAAAATTTCTTAATTTTCACACTTTAATCAAAGGCTTGACATGCTTGACAGGTTGTTAATCTAAGAGTTGTCAAGACTAATGATAAATGCTAATTGGAAGATACAAATGTTTTGCAGGATTTATAATTTCAAGTATAATAATCCTTCACACCCTTTTTCAATTTCCAAATTGCGGAAGTAAAATCTAATTGATATTACTCAAATTTTTTCCAGAAATTCATTCAGAAGCCAGAATTTTTGAATTCCAGAATTCAGAGGTATGAATTATATAGAAAACATAAGGAGTAATATTTCAGGACCCTGAAAAATTGTTCCTGGAATTTTAGAAGTCAGTATTCAGAAGTTGCATTGAAGTACATTAGCGTATATTTTTAATCACATGATTGATTTTGACATTTGGTACACCTGAGACATTTTCCAAACAAATCATGCCCCATTACATTGAAATTAGCAGACAAATTGTGATTAAAATAATTTTTAAGTGGTAATGCCAATTTCATGCATCATGTACCAAAACCATGCAGGTGATTACTTTATAAATAGTACCAGTGAATTATATTTCATCTGCTTCCTGTCAGCATAACATGACATAAGTAGTTTGGCAAATGTCGACGGCAATCTGACTAAAGTTCAGATCTACTTATTTCTTTTATGTAGATCTGAAGACGAACGTATTTGTTTCGCCTTCTTTATAATTCAGATTTCCCGACAAAACTATTTTACCTGTCGGCTATATGGACAATGCCATGTTTGTTCTTGAAATCGTGAAAATTACTACTCAGTAATGGTTTACTCAGGGTTAAAATAAGAAACCACATCGCTTTCAAAATTATGAAAGCTCGCCGATAATTGGCTGTGTGAATAGTCACCAGAGTGTTATTTAGAGCTGATTTTAATCAGAGTGATGTCAATGGTAAACCAAATATCAAAACAATGAAGTTTTAAATGCATTAATGTACTCAATAATATTGACCAAAGTCAAAAGTCGCCTTAAAAACGGTGAAGTCTTTCTCACGAATGATCTTGAAAAGTATACATATCAAAAATTATCACTGGACACATTTGTAATCCTGGTAAAAGTATAATGTCATAGCAGCCATATGTGCTTATTCATATCTTTTAATTTGATTTTCTATAAAATATTTTGATTCGTTTGCTGACTATTTCACCCATTTTAGCCATTATATAAGCTTTGCACTAAGAGTCAGTGTTACTTTCGCACGATTCGTGTGTTATTTTCACATTCCTGGGCCACTGGATATACATTGGGTTCATCAATATTGTTTACATGAACTGTGACTATTGTAGCTAAAATAAATTTTCGTTTATCATGCCATTCATATCTGTATCTTAATTAACTGATCTTCAATACCTTCACTCTGTCTCATATTCACATTTATGTGTACAATTTATATTATTGTTAAGATCCTGCCATCTTACCGGGCTCAATATTTAGAAGTTTATCTTCATATTCTCAACAGCTATAATAGACCATTAACATTTTTTTTTCATGACTGTGGCTATATGAAGAGGAAGATATAGTATGATAAATCAGAAAAAGGTGAAGTCTAAAATGAATCACCAACAACCGAAAACACAATATAGCCACACATTTAGACATACATTAACATGTATTTTCAGCTTAATTACAACTGAACATGCAAGCTAGATGTAGGGCAAAAGCCCTCTCGGACAAAAGCTATCCTGTCCAAAATGGCAGGGCTGATAAAAGACAGCCCCCATGAAATTGACAGGGCGGACAAAAACCCTCTCATAAAGGACAGGGTGGAAAAAAGCTCTCCCATGAAAATTCAATGTGACCCTTTAGCCCTCATCACAAACATCAAAAGGGGTCATGAGGTGCCAAAGACCAATGTTTCTTTGAAGTTTGAAGGTCAAGTGCCAATAATTTGTTAATGTACTTGGTCAGAAAGCATTTGACATACAGGGACATTGTGACCTTGACCTTTGACCCTGCAACATCAAAATCAAAAGGGGTCATCTACAGATCTAGACCAAAGTTAGAGGGTAGAGGACTCATGGGTTGTTGAGATAATACTGCTTGGAAACCATTTTGATATACATGGTCTGAATGTGACCTTTACCTTTGACCCCAAAATCACTTAGGGCAACTACATTGTACTTGCCAAGACCAATGCATCGGTTAAGTTTGAGGATGAACGGCACTGGCCCATGAGATGTCAATTTTTGGTCGGAAACAATTTTGATATAAAAGGTCAATGTGACTGACCTTGACATAGAGCCCTAAAGAAACAATAGAGTTTATCTATTGGTCATCACAAAACTCCATACCAAATTTGAAGTCTCTAAGCCCGTTCTGAAGTTATTGGTCAAAAACTGTTTGGTCTACAGACTGACATGTGCAAAGCAATATACCCCTCACTTCTTTGTGGGGAAGAGGGCATAAATATGTTAAATAAAGTAAATATATATGAAGTATATATATATATTTGTAGTATACTGTGAGTCATGTTGGCCTGTGTTTTAAAGTCTTTCTTTCAGTTAATAAGATTTTCAGTCTTCTCACTTGGGATCCCACTTCTGTTGCAATGATGTTGCAATACCTCATTGGAATTGCACTAATAGTCTGTCTCTTGCAGGATGTCGAACCGACCCAACCATACACAGAGTTTTTCACGGCGACTTTCTGAAGTGCTTGATGACATTGGTGTAAATGATGCCATGGTCAGAAAAAGAAGAGAAATAATGTTGGCAAATGAAACTATTAAAACAATACAGCAAAAAATGCTAGGGAACAATAAGACACTGTATAACTTTGGGAGCCGGACAGAAGGCACCACAACAATAGGGCTTAATTCAGATACAGACACCCTTGTTTCAGACAACCGTTTAAATATAATACAAGATCTTGCAGAGTGGCGTGAAGGGTATAAAAATCTGTTGATGGTGCATGACCCTAATACACCACCAGGGTATTGTCTTTTACAGAGTACATATGACAACAATCCTAGGCCAGTTGTTCATCCACAAACCGGAAGAGACCTTGTAAGGAATGACTGGTTTGTAGATAGAATGCCTGAGGGTACTACAAGACATGGACCATCATTGTCCACACGCGGTTTACAAGGATTTTTTGATGATGACACTGTGCATGCATTCTATTGTAAATCATGGCCAAAGGAGGCAAGACAGTGGGTAGACACAACAAGACCTGGAGATTGGCCTCCTGAAGAATTGAAGAGACAAGCTATAAATGATGGATGTTTTGTTGTACCTGTTGGCTGCTGTGATACTGAAAATGAGGAATTTCAATGGAGAATATCAACATCATTAACAGAACGCAGGCTTATGTTCAGCTTAAACATAGTTCAAATAAGGTGTCATGTATTAATGAAAATGATTCTAAAATCTGACCAGACCCTTGATTCTGATGATGCCCTTTCAAGTTTTATCTGTAAAACAGTCCTCCTTCATTGCATTCAAAGAGAGGAAGAAAATCTCTGGCAAGATGATAACTTACTAACCTGTTTTAAAATTTGCTTAAAGTTTCTGCGTGATTGTGTTGTGTCCGAACGCTGTCCACACTTTATTATACCGGCAAACAATCTTATGGCAAGACGCATTCCACCAGACGTCAAACCAAAAATTCTTACCACAATCCAACGTATTTTAGATAGTGATGGTAATGCTTTAAATGAAATCCAAATTGACCATCTCGGTATGAGATTAAGTGGACAGTATAATCAAACTGTGTATGGTCACAACAATGTTATAGTTGAAGTACTACCATCAGGATTTACAATCAGGCAATCATTATCGGGACACCTGCTTTATAATTTCATGCTCTTTTTGAGTGCATTCAATAAGAACCTTATGTCTACTTTGACTGACTGCAAAACTGAAACTGTTGTTCAAAATTTATCACAATATATTGACAAGCTTGGAAGCATTTATCCTGAAGGTGATTACAATGCAAAGACAGCCTGTACCGTCCTAGCATCATTCTTATACATGTCATATGGATCAGTTCTTGCTTCTCGGTGTATTTCTAGGAATGAATCGATTACAGAAAACATTCTTCTTATGATAGAACAAGGTTCAATGACTGATTTCTCATGTAGCTTAAAACAAGCATCAGTGTTTTACTGCAAAGGAGACATTCTTCTGGTTCGAGGCATACTTGATCAAATAGATCAACAATATAGCATTGAACGTTTGCAATCGGTTTGTTGTTGCTACCAGAGTCGAGATAGAGGAATGCAAAAGCCTGAATTTCAGGAAGTTTGTGTTGAAGGTGATATAAAACATGCATTGAAGCACACGGCTTTTTGTGTCAGGTTCTTGCCATGTGAGGTAAATTGTGTCCCGGAGGAGCTAAAACACGAGTATTTTCGCACAGTATCGGGCATGCATTGTTACAGAGAGCAGCAGGATGACTGGATGGACTGGGCTGTAGTAGACTCTATTCCCTATTTTCATTTCTTACAATATAAAGTCTATTCCCAGCAAGGTAACGGACGAAGAAAATGGACGGCTTTTAATAAACTTAGGCAAGCAATAGCCAATGACCCAAACCTTGGACACAAAGAAACAGCCTTAAATTTACTGGCACAATGCATGGAGCAGGAATGTGTGTTGGATGATGCATTAGATTGCTACAACAACTCAATTAACCATCGTCCAGATCACAATGCTGCAAATTCTCTCAAACAGGAAACATCATATAGACTCTAGAATGAATGATAAACCTAACTTTGACCATAAGCAGTGTACGTCTATTCTAGAAGGGGGAATGGGGGGATTCACTCATATTTTTGAGAATTCCCCCCTATTTTTCAGAGGCAGGGTGGAAATTTACATAGAGAAAGAAAGAAAAAGAAGGAAAAAGATCAACAAATGTGATAAATTCTCATTTTCGATAAAAATGTTTTTCAAATCCTAGAATAGACTGTATAAGTCTGTTTAATTCAGAATAGAAACAGAATATTCCTTACAACTTAAGAAAACTAAATATATTTTATCATTTGTAGTATCAACATGAAAAGCAGCTTAGCATAGGATTTAACCCATTACGCGATATACACGCCTTTAACGCCTTTTTCACCCCCCCCCCTTTTTTTTGTTGTCTCTAATGGTGAAAAAATGCCTTATTTAGGCCCCCAACACTTGTTTTTGTTCGAGAAATGTTGTTAAAAAAGTGACCATTTTTTCGGCGCGGCCCCCAACCAAAAGATACATCGGGGGGTTGCCAGAAGGGAGATGTGCCCCCTGTTTGGGGGGTTTGAAGGGGGCAGAATCCCCCTCATCGCCAAGAAAATTTTGGACTTGTGAGAGGCTATAAATGAACCCAGATTGATCATTAAGGTAATGTGTAACCAACGCTGAAAAGCATTTGACTCTATCTCAATCCATTGAGAAGTTGCAGCACTTTGAAATCAATTTTGATGGAAAAAATCAACGCAAAATAGTGATTTTTGGCAATTTTGAGATGTCCCCTCGTTGCCATGGTAACAGAAAATTTAAGCCTGAGCATGTTGTTTTAAGGGCAATGGTCCAGTCAACATTTGTGCCAAGTTTGATTAGTGTTGAAGCAGTTTTTTTTATAGTATTATAGCAATTTGAACTTGTAACGGGAGACTTTTCAATGAAAACAGCCATTTTTCACAAAATGCTCATGAAGTAATGGGTTAAAACACATAATTTTAAAATGATATGACAGGAAGAAAAATTAGTTGTTTTGCATATTTTCCCCTGAAAGACATCAAATAAAATGAGCAGGAAATTAGCATGTTTTCAATATGTATATCAAATATCGAAAGAGGTGAGTAAATGAGCCACGTCACGACAAAACCGACATAATGGGTTTGCGACCAGCATGGATCCAGACCAGTCTGCGCATCCACTCAGTCTGATCAGGATCCATGCTGTTCGCTATCAGTTTCTCTACTTGTTATAGGGTCTGTAAGCAAACCCATTATGTTGGTTTTGTCGTGACACGGCTCAAATGATTGAATCATTTGGTAATAGGTAACAGTGCGTTAAATTTAATGGGAGTTGGACTGTTGCTGCATTGGACTGAATGATATGTGCTATACTGCCATGTATATATATATATATGGTACACTATACTACCATGAGTACATGTACTATATAATCATGTATATATGTACTATCATTTTTATATGTTTATTTTTGAATTGTATAATCTTTTATGTTTATGTTGTATAATCATTTATGCATGTTCTATAAAATCATTTATGTATCTGCTATAAAATCATATATTATTGTTTATGTGCTATGCACAGTAACCATTTTTTTACACAATCTCAAATATAAAAATTGTGATTTTTTTGAGTATACAAAAAATGCATGGTTCAGGAAAAAGGTATAATAACAATAATAATAATATCTTTATTTAAAGAAGGTTACACATTAAGAACATACAATAGCAATCATATATATCTTAAATTATTTCCAATGTGAAAGTATATGAGCCGTGCCATGACAAAACCAAAATAATGGGTTTGCGACCAGCATGGATCCAGACCAGCTAGCCTGCGCATCCGCAAATAAATTATTTAAACAAATCTTTAAAAAGAAAGTTACAGGGATAAAAAAAGTTATTCCTTTTTTTTTTTAGTTTTAATAGGTCTGTCTAGTCACATTTGTTGTTTTGTGCAAGTATGAATCATTATATTTGACATTTAGCACTATGAATAAATGACAAAATAAAGCAAATACAGTCAAAACTGTACTAACGGTCACCTCTTTAGGGCGATCACCTGACCTCAACAGCTACTTTTTGATGGCCCCAACAAAAATCACTCTATTTTATACATCTGTTCAATGGTCACCTGCTGTCCGCGGTCAATCAGAGTGATGTCAATGGTAAACCAAATATCAAAACAATGAAGTTTTAAATGCATTAATGTACTCAATAATATTGACCAAAGTCAAAAGTCGCCTTCAAAACGGTGAAGTCTTTCTCACGAATGATCTTGAAAAGTATACATATCAAAAATTATCACTGGACACATTTGTAATCCTGGTTAAAGTATAATGTCATAGCAGCCATATGTGCTTATTCATTTCTTTTAATTTGATATTCTATAAAATATTTTGGTTCGTTTGCTGACTATTTCACCCATTTTAGCCATTATACAAGCTTTGCACTAAGAGTCAGTGTTATTTTTGCACGATTCACATTCCTGCGCCACTGGATATACCTTGGGTTCATCAATATTGTTCACATGAACTGTGACTATTAAAGCTAAAATAAGTTTTCTTTTATCATGCTATTCATATCTGTATCTTAATTAACTGATCTTGAATTCCTTCACTCTGTCTCATATTCACATTTATGTGTACAATTTATATTATTTGTTAAGATCCTGCCATCTTACCGGGCTCAATATTTAGAATTTTATCTTCATATTTTTAACAGCCATAATAGACCATTAACATTTTTTTTCATGACTGTGGCTATATAAAGAGGAAAATATAGAAAAAGGGGAAGTCTAAAATGAATCACCAACAACCGAAAACACATTATAGCCACACATTTAGACATACATTAACATGTATTTTCAGCTTAATTACAACTGAACATGCAAGCTTGATGTAGGGCAAAAGCCCTCTCGGACAACAGCTATCCTGTCCAAAATGACAGGGCTGATAAAAGCCAGCCCCCATGAAATTGACAGGGCGGACAAAAACCCTCTCATAAAAGGACAGGGTGGATCACCTGACCTCAACAGCTACTTTTTGATGCCCCCAACAAAAATCACTCTATTTTATACATCTGTTCAATGGTCACCTGCTGTCCGCGGTCAACGGTCACCTAAAATGCTTTCCGAATCTTAAACTCGACCAATTCTTAAGCGATCAGCGAGGTGAAACGGCCAGACAATCTGCTGTTAAGATGACACGTGTCATGGATTAACAAAAGCTACTATTCACCAGCCAGATATTAACACAACTACAAAATTTTAAGAACTTTGCACAATTACTCAACCGTGTCATTGTAATTACAAACAATTGGAATGTCTGCACTCACTTGCAATCTGTTCTTTTGAGTTGCGTTATTTTCCAATTAAGCAATTAAAATAATAATTATAAGAAGAAAAAATGCTTTGTCGATGGCGGAAAGAAATATTTTGAATTGTTTTTCTTTATATTAGACAGTTGATCCTTTGGCGATGTTTCTGTTTTGGAAAAAGTTCAACTGAAGTTTTACAAATATATTTTTAATTTAAAAAAGTCTACACCGTCTTATATGGTGTACGGAGAGAGGCATTTTTCCTTTAAAAATTCATATTAAAAATAGGGTTGTATCATACTGGACAAGACTTATTGATAATATAAATAGTAATGAAACAGCGAAACTATCATCAAAGTTGTATATTGTTTTAAGGGAACTACAAAATAATTATTTAGTTAAGTCACTCTGGATAGAAAATGTTAAACAATATTTATGTGAGACAGGTTTTTCTGGAATATGGTATGCTCAATGTTTTAGCAGTAGTAAATGGCTTATTAAAGCAAACTTTCAAAAGTTAAAAGATATCTATATTCAAAGCTGGAGAGCTAAAATTAACAATACGTCAGACTCAAATTTGTATAAATATATAAAAGAAAACTTTTGTAGAAGCGCTTACATAGACACATTACCTCTATATTTTGCTAGGAAATTTTTTATGTTTTTAACAAGGAACCATCGACTTCCAATTGAAACGGGACGTTGGTAAAACATACCCATAAACGATCGTAAATGCACTCTTTGTAGAGATATAGGAGATGAATTTCATTACATTTTTAAATGTCCAATATTTGAAAACGAAAGAAGAAAATATATAGATAATTTTTACCGACAAAGACCAAGTATGTTTAAATTCATAGAACTATTAAACTGTAGAAATATGAAGAAATTAGAAAATTTAAGTATCTGTTGTAATAAAATTATGCAATATTTTGTTTTTTCTTGATTATTCTCTATGTTACATATATTGTCTATGTTATGTACACTGTAGATTAAGGTATTGGTAGATGAAATATGTCAACATACTAATATACCATGTTTATGTATTAGATATTAATGATTTCTGTTTAAAAACAGTATATTCTGTAATTTTTATTCACATAGTTCACATAGGATGTTTATGAAAGGTTCACTAAAACTTATATGTCACATTGTGAAACATTAAAATACTACATTTTTTAGAAAATTTAGAATATTTACTATTCTTCTGAAATGACATTACTGACAAAAATGCTCTTTATGCTGCAAATATATTGCATTATTTTCATTTTCTTGTGTATCATGAAAGAGTTAAGTTTATATTGTTAAATATACAAAATTAAGAATTATATATTGACTAAAGCATATAAATATATTTTATTTATTTGGCATTTGAATTATTTAAAAGAAAATTTGTTTCTTTGTTATACGTACTTAATATAAGTCTCTCTCTATCTTTCTTAAAAAGGTTGAAATTATGCAACATGTAATCAATCACCTTTGTTGAAATTTGAAAAGTATAATATCTTAAGATATTTGAAATACTATGTCATCTCGGCTATATGTATAATATATATAATTTCACACTTTTACATTAAGTATTAAATTACAATCTTTATGCTATAAGTACGTTTCGCACATTTTATTTTTCTCTCAAGCAAATCTAAGATTCAAATATGAAACTTTCTGTTTCATTACAAACAATTGATACTGAAATGAATGTTAAATTGTTAGAACCTTTTTATAACCTGGATATCTTTCGTGTTTGTTTTTTTTTCGATAGGCTTTCGTTTCGTTTTGTTCAGGTTATTATGAAAGGTGTAAACATTCTATTTGATCCATTAGTCATACTTATGGAAGCCCTGGAGGGACATTTTAAATTAAAATTTAAAACTTAAAACTTATTATTTAATTCTTAATATTTAAAAATCAATTCTTAATACTTAAAAATTAAGATCAGAATACATAAGACGCGGGTATTTGAATCCAACGGTCTGTGCACGAGAAAAACTGGGAAATTCGATGTAGTTGCCTACATGCCTACAGGTAATTGCCATTTTTTATATATACAACAAACATTCCGTGAACTTTTATATCTCGATTGTTATATTTTTAATGCTAACAGTTGAAACGATCAAGATTTGTTAGTTTTATCAAAGACGCCAGATACGGTGCCGCTTTACATTTTATTGATTACATGGTGTCAAATAGACAGGGGGTTAGGGTTGTCTAACGATAATGTTTAGTTGTTGGTGGTGGATAACAATATAACATGTTTACAGCCCAAGCCCTTTGTTTTTATAACGTTATATTTCATTATTTCTATTTTTTTAAGGTCGTAAACAGGGAGATATCGTTGATGTTTGCCTTTATCATTTTATTGACAGTGACTCCTGTGTCAACAGTTGTGTCATCCCTATTGCCATCTGAAAACGGAAGCACCAGGTTAGAAGTGATTACGCAATACTTTCATGCTGACTTGAAGTACGCAGAAATTGTTTTACTTCTCCTTTGTCGCCACAGCATACGTCTTGGTCTTCGTCAGTTAAAGAGGATACTTCGTTGTAATAATTAAGGGCGTCACCGTGTCATGTATACTTCACAAGAAATCGTACAGGTACAGTAGAAAAAGAATTGCAGTTTAGCGGAGACGGCTTATTGTAACACGGTGGATGAATACGTTGAAGGATTTGAGAGCTCGTGGACGTATTGACACGTCAAATCCTATTTATGCAAAATGCTTGCGATTTTATGTAACGGATGTTCTTCAAGCGGGACTTTATTGCATTGTATCCATTGGAATTTACACAATGTGCAACCACAGAAACATGTAGACACTTGTACTGGAGAAACAGAAACAAAATGTTGTTTAATGTACTATTTACTGATTATGGTGTTAATGTTGATTTGTAGGATATTGAATATGAAACAAATACAGATGATTGAAGAACATTAGACAATAATATGTATACTTTTTAATGAATAAACATTGATGTTCATGTTTTTCCGTAGTATGTGCTTTTTATGTTTAACTGCTAGTTAAAATTTCTAGGCCGATCACGAGTTCGCGTTACTTATTGTTAGAACAGGTCATAAATCAAACGGAAAAAAATATAAAAGAACTTAATTAAACACGAGACCTCTCTTGAAACATTCTGATTCTACATTGATGATTGCATGACAAGAGTAAACATTACTAGAAATCTTAGTAAACTGTACTGTATATAGAAAATTAGGAGATAAACCTTATGAGCTATTTGTAGGCAGTACTAAAATTTTGCCAAATTTTCTCCAGAAGGGTCAAATTTTAGGACTTTTTAATCACAAAAAAACCAAATTTCAACTTTGATCTACATATATGACCTAAAAAAGTTTCTAGTTGTTCCAACTGAAAAAGACCTGTAGTGTTCAAAATGTTTTTCTTTGATTTGACCTATTTTTACCGCATATGACCCAGCTTCAAACTCGACCTGAAGATTATCCAGACAAATATTCTGAAAGTTGTTCAAGTTGAAAATACAGCATCTAAAGTGTTCCCTATGTTTTTCTTTGAGTTGAACTAGTGACCTAGTTTATTACCCCAGATAACCCAGATTAAAAATTGACCTAGAAAATAAATAAGATAAACATTCTGAACAATTTTGATGAAAATGGGATACAAAATGTAGCCTCTATTGTGTTCACAAGGGAAATGTTAAGAAACACACCAACAGACGACAAACAGCGGGCAATGACAAAAGCTCACCTTTGAGCTGAGCTGAAAAGGAATCAAGATATATCAGATTTTCTCTTTATTGAATTAAACACAAATTTTTATTCATTTCTGAACAGTTTTGAATGCAAATAGTTATGCATCTAAAATGTTGTTTTAAATAAACTGGCAAGCAAACTTTTGTATACTATTGTTTGATCCCACTAAGTCTATGACAAGCTTTTAAAACATCTATATTTTGTTTATTTTGCGTTTATTATAAAAGATTTAATTAACTCTTGTGAGCTAAAATGGCTGAAATTAACAATGACAAGAAACCCCCAACATTTTCGACATTTTTTATAAACAGTTGGTTACAAGAAATTGATATCTGGTTACAGGTTCCGCTATATAAAAAGTAGTAAAGTACTTTGACATCTTTGCTATCATCCCTTATGCTAATATTATTTCCCTTACTGATGGCGTATAGATAGGCTTTAGTTGTTTGTTAAAAAGTTTAATTACAGTCCATTTCAAAAATAAGGCAGTAAAGTCAGTGTAACAACTTTTACTCTTTAATTACAGTGACTAATAAAAGTACAAAATCAAAGATATCTACAATCGCTTCAGGTTCAACTTCCAATTAATAACAATCTGGGGTAGCCACCTACAGCATACATCATAAAAAGGGGTATTCATAACACGATTTATGTTTTCAGGTAAAGTGAAAAACATAGCAAGTTTTGCCATGTGGGTGAGAACTGAAGCCTCAACTAGGCAAACTCAATAATATGATTATTTTTCAACTAAATAGAACAATAACTGCCTTTAAAATAAACATATGCCACAAATGTGCTGTGAGCATTTGGCAGGTACAAAAAAACTAGCCTTTTACATTGATAAAAGTGTTTAAGAAGCAAACATTATTAAAATAATCAAACTCACATAATAATCTATAATTGTCAATTAGTTTGTATGCTTATAATTATCACAGGGTTACAGTATATATGTCAGTTGCATACAATTTCACATGAAAACAGAACAACGATTGATACTACTACAAAATAAATTTCCGTTAGCAACCAATTTTAATGTATGTAATTATTATTATGAACAACTGTGATTTACCAAGAATTACTGTTATCAACTTAAAAAACAAATATTTGATTTAGCACATTCGATACAAAATGTTGCTGCGATGAAGCTTCTGGACAAATATAAACGTTTTCATCTTTTTCTAGGAAGACTCTGTTCTGTACTTCTATTCTAGAAACCACATACCCATCTTCCTTCAAACGGATCATATTCATGAATTATATTTTTCAGGACTCCAAGACCCATTAAAGCACCGCGATATTGATTGGCAAATACTTCAGATTGTTCTTCAGAATATAATGAGTGCTTGATTTTGCTGTACTTTATGTTAATAGTTCTGTCGCCCTTTTCTACAGGGACTCCATTTATCATGAAACCTTTGTTCTCCTTCCTTTTTTATCTCAGGTATATATGGCACTGTGACGCATACAAACTGTAAGTTCAAAAAAATACTCTATGAAACTGCATGCATTTTGGTCTACATCAGTATAACTGTCAATTACTTGTCCTTATGCTTAAGCCAATGAAAATTCGTAGTCCTCCACACTGTCCATGTTACTTTCTTCGTCCAGGAAATAGTTAATAAGCGCTTCATTTCTTATTCTTACTACTGCCAGACTTTCCTCAAATGTGTAATACATCACGCGTGCTTATCCACCTTTTGCTTCAGTACTCTGTACTTTCCATCTCGGTAGTTCTGTCATCCCATTTTCATTTTACATGCACTGCTTTGTCCTCTGCCTTTCTTCACAGCAGTTGCCTAAAATATATTAGAGTTTTTATTAAGAACCAATTTCATACAATTTTGGCCTTAGAGGGACATACCTTATAACTGATGTCAAATTAAATAACCTCCAAAACATAAACAACAGAATCTTTGAAAATATTATAACTTAAATTAAAAGTTTTAGCTATAGATTCCTAAACATTATCGAAAATTAAAATCAGCTGTTAAATTGTATGTTGCAGTACTGTAAACCAGTCAATAATCTATGTAGGGTTGTTGCTGTACAATTAATGGGTTGATACAATTATTTCCGAACGCCTCTAAATAGATAAATTGCTGTAAAATGAAGTTTCTTTCAGCATAGATTCTTCTTTGACATTGTATTTGTTTATCATTTTACTTTCATTGAGCACAAACTTTATGTTCGAGAATATAATCTGCTAGATGTAGGGAGTTTTGTTTACCAAACCTGTGGCAAGGTTTTTCCAAACTGCAGGCATTTAACAACACACTACTACAAACTATAAGACTGATAATGTAAATTTCCAATGCAAATCAATGATCATACTAGTAGGATGATAGTGGCCCTAAACACTCGTCTTTAAATCAAGGCTTTTTTATTAAGATTTATAGTACCTAAATCCCCAAGGGCAGCATGTCCAGCCTGCTTGATTGTAATGCTAAATTTATAGCAGACGCTGTTAACTGCATCAAAAATGGACTAGTAAATATAGATTTAAAAAAGACCGATGAATGTGACCTTGACCTTTGAGCATGGGTCTTACGTGCGACACACCTTGTCATGGCGATGAACAATTGTACCATGTTATTTCATATTCCTAAGCCCAATTCTGACCTTTAACCCCTACAATCTGGGACGGATCGTCTTTTGCAAAATAAATAAATAAACCCGCCCAAGCCAGTCCTCACCATGATATTAAGTGCACGTGCGTGTCCTAGCTTTTAGTGTGATTCAAAATAGTTTTTTTTGTATATAAAGTCCAACTTACTTTACTTCTTTCGCTACTCGTATTCTCTGTGCCGCTACTTGTGGCGTCAATCTGTCAACGGAATGGTTTCCCGCGTCCATTTTAATGATGAGATTTAAGTATTAAATATTAAAAAATAAATTTTAAATATTAAGAATTAAATTTCAAATAATAAGTTTTAAGTTTTAAATATTAATTTAAAATGTCCCCCCAGGGCTTCCATACATACTAAATATTTTACTATAATATATATTTTTTCTCACCAAATTGTAACTATATATTACTATTATCCTAAAAATGTAATATAGCCGTTTTCCATTATGTATTTGTATATGTTTATGTATATATACTGCTGATGTTTCCCGCTATTGTGGGACTTGTGCATTTTGTAAATAAATTGAAAATTGAAATTGATTCTGATAAATTTGGTGGAACATGATACTTACCAAAGAAATGAAAATGAATTTCATCACCGACTGTCTAAATTCCTTGGTAAAAAAACCCATAAAAACACTTGCTCTTATTTGTGGAAAATAAACTTCATAAATATAGTGATGTCATTGATAAATTACATCCATTAATTTCACACACAAGATGACCTATGAGAGGTGAATTGCCCGCTTTTCAAAAGAATCTTTGATGTTTACAAACATGTAGTCCATGTTGTTTAATCCAAAACATCAAAGGAAGAGCAGAAACTTAGAAGACTTGTACACATTGTTCTATTGATTAAAAGTTATAAAAAAACTGTCATAAATAGATTACTCATGTTAAACTATTGTTCAAAAATATAATATTTTAGTGGGATAATTTGTGTCAATTATTGACATAATTAATTGTGAGTGCATTTGTTTATCTGTGTTACATTCACATAAAGTTTTATGTTGGAAGGTGTGTACATGATTGTGTAAATGGTTAAAAACCTGATGATGATGATGATATGATGAATGATGTATCAGATTGCTTTATTTATAATTAAATAAGATTTATCTTATAAACAAAGAAATAATATAATTGGATAAAAACTTGATCCTCCATTCAGCAGCCACCTGTCTTAGGCAGCCAAAATGACTGCATACCTTGGCTGGCTGCTTAATTAAGACAGTTTTGACTGTATAAGCAAAATTCAATCATTTGATGGTCAAGGTCATTTAAAGGAGTTTGAAAGCCGGACAAGATGACTGGGGATGGACAGACGGCAAAAAGCAAAACAGTGTTTTTTGCGACGGACGCGCCCTCAGGCGCGTTCAGAGCTAAGTCATCTACACATCGGATTTCGTCTGCTACAAGCGCGCAAAGTGTCCTCAACCGATTAACAGCCCAAGAAAAAGTACATGAATTTGATCCTTAAAAACTCCCATACTTTGTCGGGATATCTTAAAATCTTCCATATTAAGCCTTTTCAATTTCAAATTAAGTTATCCAAGTTGAAATATGAACGTATATGATTGATAAAAACGTTGTAGTCCCGTAGTATTTTTGCGCAATATGCAAATTACTGCCGAAACGATTGACCGCTGTCGAAAAAGTAGGACAGCAAATTATACTATAATACAGGTGTAAGCTCTAAGTTCCAATAAATTATTAGTAGGAAATAAATATTTCTACATTATACAAAACATTATTATTAACAAATCAAAAGTTTTTCGTGACTCTAGAATAACTCGCGCATTAATAAAAGAAGAACTATTTTCGTGACTCATACCGCGGGTTTAGCTGAATATTCAGCAGTTATTAATAAATTAGATACAGTACAATGGTTACTATAAATATCTATTTTTGCAAGAGAGTTTTTCAACACTTTACCACCATGTAGTCTTTCATGGTAATCTTTATTGAAGGAAGTTATGATATCAGTTCTACTGCCGATTCTTGTGGTTTGTTTACATATTTTTCTAGGTCACGGTATGAGTTAAACTTCGCTATTCTAAAAATAGATTCTGCTTCACCTGATTTTCGGGAGTACACATGTAGTAAACCAGCGGATACTTACTTTGTTTACATGCAATACTTTCAATACAATTGTAAGAAGCAAACAAGTTGAAAATGGAATTTAGTGTGAAAATGAAAAGGACAACTAAACACTGTAGTGTTTAAGTGACATTTAGATTAAAATAAAAACGATGTGCTCTGGCCCTTGTAAATAAAAAAAATCTAAAAAATACACTATTAATTGCTGATGATTTTAACCACTGATTTATATTGTAATATAAATCCGTGTTTTAACCAAAAATATTTTTAATGAGACATATCCAAGAGAAATAAAAATACAACATGTACAAATGACTTATATTTTATTGTCTATATGCCCACTATGTTATGACACGAAGAAATTCTAAATAACATTCTCACATGTATAATGTATTATGCTTGAAGTATATTTTGCATGGTTTTATTTTAGAAATATTTCGTTGACAGTTTTTTTTCTATTTACATATCATTTCTTGGAATAAATCGATAAGGACACTGATTTACAAGTTTGACCAGAGTTTTTAGGCATAAATTTCATTCTGTATTTAAATGCTTGAAAGTAGAAAATCTGAATTATATCAGATTGGGACACAACATATATTGCTCTACAAATCTCGAGCTTGTATGGAACAAATTTTCTCTGTTATCTATTGTGTTTTATTTTTTTTTTTTTTTTTCTAAAAAAAAAGCCTAAATGTCTCTCCGGTTGCATGTCCGTCGCATTCAGTGCTGCAGCACTTTGATTTCTCTACTTTGGGAATGGTGCCGGTACCAGACTGATTGGGAAAAAAATGCGTTATTTTGACTTAAATTGGGGGGGGGGGGGGTATGCATTTTTTCAGCTACAAAAATAAGATAGTCATCATGAATAAAGATAGCTAACAGCTTCCACTGTCCAGGTAGAACTATTGAATGATGATTTATATGAATATGTTGGATTTAAATGATTTCAGAGAAATCTATTGGCCTTGTGGAAATTTTGAAAAGCCATTTCGGGACATTTAAAAATTGGAAATTTTAATGTCTATTTTCTATTGGGAACAGTACTGTTTTACCACTATAATGACTTTACACTTGAATTACTTTTTATTTAGCAGTGTAAGTGTAGACGTTGAATGTCAGGCATTCATTTTATTTACCTGAGCCTCTTCTTTTAAAATATTCTATAGTTTCGGGATTTTTTTATGAACATTTCCTCAATCAAACAATTTGTATTATTGTAAAAATGCATTATAATACAAGTTGCTGACTGGATATACAGAATAATATAGCCTTGCTGACATAATTATAACCTTCGGCTAGTGCCCAATATTTAAAATTTCACATCATATAAAATATTACCAATGCACTTTCAGCTTTAGCTCCATGTGATGATCCAATAGAAATCATTATTGGATTCAATCGTATCAATATAGCATCGTTTTTATTTCAAGAGCACACCGTACAATCAAATGGACAGACAGCAGTTCCAACGTCGACAGCTGTACCAGTATATACAATTGTCGGGGCACGAAACACAATTGACGGACGGTAAAGTATTCATCTATTTCTAACATATCCCAACTGTGTTGAGTAAATCAATGTTATGGATTCATAGTCAACATCCAAAGGAGCATGCTAACAAATTTCTGGCCCTGTGCTAGTCTGGAGTTCCTTCCCCTTATACTACGTTATACTTTCCGCAGTAAATGTAGGCAAGGAACCAGACTAGCCCTGTGCAAGCTTTACTTCAGGTGAATTTTGACTAAAAATAACCACACTATCCGATGAGATGCAGCATTTTTATTTTTAAGTCACAAAAACTTATATTTTCTCATGATAATATTTTTTTTATCATACGATTCGTGAACGTCAACATTTCGTCCTTAAATATTTAAATTCATATCTTCAAAAATGCTTTTCTGTTAAAGTTATAGGGTATTTAAGTTTGAGTGTGATCAAAATTTTAGTAACATCATCAGCCGTTCACCTTTTTTAAATGATAACATCGACAGCCATTCATCGACAAGAATGAAAACGCTGAAAGCCGTTCAAGGAAACAATTTTCAGCGCTTATGTGCTACAGTAACTAGGAAAGAGTAAAACGTCAATTGTGTTTCGTGCGCCGACATGTATAAACGTTAAACGTTACTGCGCGATGTACAATTGCAACTGTGTAAAGAATTTGTTCTTTCAAGGTAAAATTAGATAGAAAGAATGTTTTTTTTTCGTTCCGACTCCAATTTTATCATATTTCGTGAAAATATATTACATATTCCACTAAAACAAAAAAATATCTTCATGATATCAAATAAAAATATGTAAAAAAATTGGAAAGGTTAGACTTTTTCAAGAGGAATGAATATACAAACGGTTTTTATCGCTCATCTGAATTAAAAATTAATAACTATGAATGAAAAACAAGTCAAAATCGCGATAGAAAAATTAAAATCTGCATCATTAATAGCAGAAATATGTAAAAGAAGTCATTTGTAGGGAAAATCAAGTCAATATAGTGACCATCAAAATTAAGTCAATCTCATGTCTGGAAGTCACTGGTTGCTATGGGAAGCTAATTTTGTTGTTATGGAAGTCAATGGTTGCTATGAAAAGTCAATGGTTGTTAGGAAAAACATTGGGTGCTAAGGAATGTCAATGATTGCTATAAAAGTCAAAAGTTTAAAAGGAAATTGAATATTCAGTGGTTGCAAAGAAATTCATTTGTTGCTATAGAAAAGTCATTTGTTACAATTTGCTCACTATAAAAAAAAATTAATAATTAATAATTATTAACAATAATAATAATAATAATAATAATAATAATAATAATAATTTAATAATTATAATTAATAATTATTAAAAATAATTAATAATTATAATTATTTCACAGTCAGTATTTTTAATTTTATTCAAATAATATGTGATATATTTATATAAAATTCTGGAAACAAAGTGATCCCTCGGAAGCATTAATCACAACAAAATAACATAAGAATTGCAGACTCGGTTAGATTGAGTCTGTACATGAGGGATAATGAATAAGTGCAACATCCCTCACGCCCCCTAGCACCGGCTTGAGCGGTACTCAATTCTCAACACTTTATAGTGTTGGCATCAATGATCCCGAAGGACCAGAAAATATAACAACACTGAAGTGAAATACGGGGCAACTTTTTACGGCTGCCACACGGCACTTGACACCTGCTGTTGTGAAGTAAAAAATTCTGGAAACAAAGTGATCCCTCGGAAGCATTAAGCACAACAAAATAACATAAGAATTGCAGACTCGGTTTGATTGAGTCTGTACATGAGGGATAATGAATAAGTGCAACATCCCTCACGCCCCCTAGCACCGGCTTGAGCGGTACTCAATTCTCAACACTTTAAAGTGTTGGCATCAATATTAATGATCCCGAAGGACCAGAAAATATAAGTATCCAACAGATTCTAACTCCATTGTTAACAACATTGATAAGCATATAAAAGCTCGATTTTCCTTGCAACTATCTGTGTTTTTACGACCAAATTACCCAGCCCACGCAGTGTATATGTGTTTGCAAATTTGATATATAATTCATCATGTGCATAGTTTTCCTTCTTAAACAATATGAAATATACTCAGTAAATAATGTTTGTATATTATTAATTAAAATTTACTATGCTGTTTATTTTATTGCAATCACCTTAATTTGTCATGTTTATGTTGAAAGTTGACCAAGCACCAAAAAATGCCGTTGTAAGACGCATTGCTTTGCGATTGGAGCGTTGAATGCTTGTGATTGAGATAACCGTACATTTGATTAAACGGTAAAACGGACTTTAGCCTAGTACTTTTTTAACCAATCATAATGTAAACAAATTCCTTGTCCGTTCCTGCGTTTCCGGTTAGTATCGCGGTTTCGAAGATCAACAAAAACAGTGAAATATGGTAAGAAAAGGCCTACCTTTTCTTTGTACATGATAAAATGAAACATTTGGTACAGAATTGGAAATGGTCGTTATTGTTTAATATATGCAAACACACTGAAAGTGTAAAAATTCTAGCTGGACAGCAAATTTTGGAAGTAGAAATGCTCAGTGCATGTTTTGCATGATACAGCACGACGGCAATCTCCTGGTTTAGACCCCTATGTATTTTTCAGGAGTAAAACTTGTATATATAATACACTAGAGAAAACGGAATGAACCTTATATATACTCCTGGTTTAGACCCCGGGGTCTAATCCAGGATATAGCCAGCACGACTATGTTTGCATTGTTTGTGTCTATAAACTGTTATTTGTATAACATGTAGGGCCGTACTTTGATTTATTTTAGTTGTTTTTGAATTTCCGATTTTGATTAAAAGGACTGAATAGTAAGGTGTTTAGAGTAAAATGCCTTTCAAATATAATCTTAATTTTTATCTAAAGTCATGAAAACCACACTACTGACTAGGAAAGAAATTTATTATACAAGAGAAAATACATATATCATGAAAAATAACTTGTACACTGCTGTAATCATTTTAAAAGTGCTTTTATGTAGTGAATGTGAATTTTGGAATGACAAAGGAAGATACTGGTCCTATATATTAGTCCAATAATTATAAATTTATACGATGTCACTTTGCTTTAGGGCAAAGCTACCGTACGTCCTATTGAAATTGCTCAAAAACCCAAAGCACATTCTACAAGAAAATCTGGCGGGACAAAAAAATTCTTAAATCAGCATATATCAGAGCAACAGATAACGTGCGTATTTGCGTATTTATTCAATTAATTTTATAAAATACACAATTGATTTTTTAAGAATGCGTATCAAAACCCATAAAAAAAATAAAATACGCAATTGACTTAAAAAACCCGTGCGTATTGTCATTTTCATCACCGCAAAATTAATCTGTCGTACGCTCCTAGTTTTGGATAAATTATATCGATATGCATGCTATCCGAATAATCAATATTCCCGAATAAATGCTTACTAATCAACGGTCTCTGGTCTTCTACGGTCACGGTCTCCAAAGACCGACTAAGTCATATCAATAAAGCATGACACCGTCGATTTGGGTACTCAGGTCGACAGTCTTTACAGACAGGCAGAGACCGTTGATTTTGCGGAGACCGTTAATAAGTAGGCCCCACCTGTATCAAAGCAATATGGCGTCGTACAAAAGGGAAAATGATTTGAAACATAACAATCGTAAATAATCAAAAATCAGTCAGAAAACGAACTTGTTAAAAATATTATGAAATATAACATGAGCATTTTATATAAAAAATAAAACAATTGTGAAAAGTTCTAGTAAATTGTTAATCCTATTTTCTTTTTAAAACAGTTTAAATTTTATTGATATTGAAACCATAAAATTCATATCTTCATAATTGAATACCCAATTGATATTGAAATCATAGGGTATCGAGTTTTGGAATACCCAATTAAATGGAGCCAATACCCAATTACAAAGGAAATGATGGAGTAATACCCAATTCACTTTTAAAGCTTATCTGTTGCTCTGGTATATTATAATTCATTGATTTTGACCTACATGTATTCATGAACAAAAGTAAAAAATAAAAACCTTTTAACAAAATTATGAAACTGTCACATCCGAAAAAGCATGATTTAATCTTCTTATTTAGTTAAATTCCTTACACAGAGTGTGAAATCTGATTGGCTAATTCAAAATGCAAGCGTTTAAATGAGTCAAAAGTTTCAAACAAAATATTTGCCCATGCACCGCCAGCTAGTACATATATATTTTTTCGTTCAAAAATTTGGAACCAATCTGTAAAGGGCTTTACTTCACCAATATGGCTGTTATAGGCAATAATAGATTGATGTTTATTTTTCATTTTAGATTGATAACAACATTATTTGAGAGTTTTTGTTTATGATTGAGCATGATATTGAAAGAAAATTTGATAAAGTTTATCATTAACTTTTGAATAAAGCTTAAAAGGCAAGACAATAGACATTTTTTGATTTTGTTATGATGTTATGAGTTTGTGAGTAATAACTATTAGACGTCGGACTTGACCGACATAAACTATAACAAGCCTGACGTCTAATAGAAATGGCTCACATAACGTCTGTTATATTGGACTACCTATATATTATCGCATATTGGACTATCTATATATTATCACAGAGTATCTCTAAATAGTCACTCTAATGACTAATGTATCAAAGTTTCAAACATGTATGGATTTTCCTAATTATTATTATTGTATTAAATCAGCAAGGATGATTTCATACAGTTGGATTGCAGACTGAAATCCAAATTGACAAAAAATCTTATTTTTTTTATAAAAATTATATATTGCATATTTCTTATCCTATAGGCTGCAAATTACAAAAAGACAACATTGGCTGGTGGTGGGCGTAAAAAGACAGGACCTAAACCAGAGTTGACAGAAGAACAGAAACAAGAAATCAGAGAAGCATTTGACCTTTTTGATGCTGATGGATCAGGAACTATTGATGCCAAAGAACTCAAAGTAAGATTAATCAATTCATTGAAAATCTATCTGTGTGAAATTATCTGCAAGGGCTAGTTCTGCATGGTTAAAAGGTGTAATTTATACTGTAGAACATTTTATCGTAAGATTATGTTAATTTATTGAATTTAACCTATGCTGTACTAGACAGCATGGCACATAATTGTTCTATTAATCACCAATGAATTCTGTTTTATTTTTCCTTCAAATCTTGATATATTTTCTCATGAGCCTTGTATAGCCAGCCATACAAATAAGAGGGGTCCTCTGTGTATCAACATAAAACATTAAAAAAAACACCACAGTGTTACAACAGTGTGGGGACCATATGGAATTGACTTGTAAAAAAGAAAAGTTGAATTCAACAGTGCACAATAATCAAATTGAATGATTTTGTTTTTGGCATGAAAGATAGTGGCAGACTTAGGCAGGTTTCTTAACCATAACTTGCCACCAGTATATAGCCAGGCCAGCCTGCACATGCTCTGTACTGTTGGTAGCTCAATGTATTAATTTTGATTATGCAACTATTAATCCACTGTTACACTTGACAGGTAAGATAAGCTGTTGATATGTATATGTTGATTTAAGACTTGACTATGTGTGCATTTAGGTTGCCATGAGAGCCCTGGGCTTTGAACCAAAGAGAGAAGAGATAAAGAAAATGATTGCAGAGATTGACAAAGAAGGAACAGGTAAACTTGTTGAAACATGTTCTGGTCTAATTTATATAATAAATTCAGTTCAATAAAAACAAAAGCTTTTTTTTTACCTGTCATCGTTTTGTTTTCTTCAGGAAAAAATGACATTTATAAAATCATACAATTTCAATCACTTATGAAGTACAATTTCTTGTTTTTATATAAGTATCAAAAGATTTTAATTTTAATACTGGACAACATATGCATGAAACTCTCCAAGTTCATAAACCTTTCAAATCTGAACATTATATTTTGTCTAAACACGTTCCGCTCAGACAGGTTCCACTGAACTAAAAACTTTATTCTGTACAGTGTGTGTAAATTACATAATAGAATATTAAATTCTATAGAAAATGTCTTAGATTGTTTTGAATGAAAATAAAGATTTTTAATATGGATTGTAAGTGCCATTTGAAATGTGTCAAGTTCACTCTACAATATTTGACAAGGTGCATCAAAACAAAACGTAAAAACAAGTAAATTTATTGTTTAAATGAACTCTGAAATATTTATAAATGTTTTAAAAAGATCAAATATTTATATATGTTGAAAATAAATCACCACCATTTCAGGAACAATAGATTTTAATGACTTTTTGTCAGTAATGACAACCAAGATAAAAAATGTCTCCACCATTTCAGGCACAATAGATTTTAATGACTTTTTGTCAGTAATGACAACCAAGATAAAAAATTTCTCCACCATTTCAGGCACAATAGATTTTAATGACTTTTTGTCAATAATGACAACCAAGATAAAAAAATTCTCCAACATTTCAGGCACAATAGATTTTAATGACTTTTTGTCAATAATGACAACCAAGATGAGTGAGAAGGATGCAAGAGAAGAAATATTGAAGGCATTTAGACTGTTTGATGATGATGAAACTGGAAAAATCTCAGCCAAAAATCTTAGAAGAGTAGCTAAAGAATTAGGCGAAAATCTCACTGATGAAGAGTTACAGGTACCTTTAGTTTCTTATTTAAGTTAAAGGCCAATTAAGCTAAAAAAATGAAATGATTTATATTTTTCATAAGCTTTTAATTTTTTTGTGCCAGTTTCAAAAAAAGTTAGTGATTTGCTTATCCATATTTTGCTTCTTTTGTATATTGGCAATTAGTACAATTATAATCATTGAGTATTTTGTATGGCAGTAAAAATACCCATTAGTTTACATTTTGAGTTTTTTGTATGGAAGTAAAAATACACATTTTTTTACATTTTATACATAATATCACAAATCACTTTACATTCAACGGTCATTTCTTTTGGTGATAAGCAGCACACGTTTTAAATCCATTATTAAAATATAGTAAAAATTTGAACGAAATGTTAAGAATTAATTGATAGAACAGGTACTTGAACATATTTGACAAATTCTTTGTTTGAATGATGTTTTGCTAAGCTATGGCTCTGGAATAAGAAAGTCGTTTTGACCTTTTAATGATTTTTGTGTCGTCTGCTACACAGTAGCTGCAACATGCTACATACATATAAGGGACAAAATGTCCAATAACCCCTTAATACAACTGAGTTATTTGGCTATCATCAGGCCACACATGTGATCTTTGATCGCTCTTGTCGTACAGTTTCTGCAGTTTGGTTTATTTGACTTTATCGTACATGTATATGTAACTTTTTTATCTTTCAGGAAATGATTGACGAGGCAGACCGAGATGGTGATGGTGAAATTAATCAGGAAGAATTTTTACGCATCATGAAGAAGACAAGTTTATACTGAACAATACTTTAATATTGTGATAGAACTGTTCATTCATTTTACACCCATTATATCCGCTGTTCATTTCCTAGAAATTAGAATTTAAAAAAAAAAATTACGAGAAGTCCCTTTCACATTTTGATCTCTTCCAGCGATAAAAAAAACAACCCCAGACCTATTGAACTGATAGGGTCGGTCAAGCATGCACATCACTGCAAGGTAATATTACATTTTTAGTGGTGTATTGAGGAAGATAATGTACTCAGAAATATGTTGTTAATGTGGCCAACTCATCTCAAACTTAACAAATTACATCCATTTCTTCATCTAGGATATTACGTTTGAGTGATGTGTGACATAAACATAATTTTGTAAGAAATTATATTTACTCCATTTTTCACTACTTAAATATTTGTTGATATTGATGTAAAAATTCTAAGGGTTGTCTACCTATTGTGTTAAATAAGAACTGCCATTTCATCATCTTAGTGGAAGACTGTTGTAAATGATTTGAATAATTAACCCTGTAACTGCTATCAGTTGATGATAATAAACTTAGCCACCAGTAAACAACCTAGGATAAACTGCATCAGACCCAAATCTACTCTGTTCAATGCTCAATTTTAGCCTTTCACATCAAGAACCAAACCCTTTACATTAATAATGGACAGTTCCAAATTTAAAGTGGGACCAATCCATTATACATATATGATCAGTCCATTATACAGATATAGGGGTGTCAGGGTTAAACAAACAGATACAACAGTGTTTCATTTATGATTCATAATATTTTTTTCATCTGAAATCCATTTTTCTTTCAGACATTCCGGAAATTTCATTGAATTAATGAGACTGTATTTTTTGTTTTATATTCTATTGAATGATTGAATGACGCTGTACAGTTACATTCTATTTCATATTTCTTATTGGATGACTAGATTTAAAAAAAAAAAAAACGATGGCTTATTGCTTAAAGGTCCTAATCCATACACAATGACATCAGTATTTTAAGCAATAGGAAATTGTGAATGTTCCGAAGTTTGGTTGAGTAATATTTTTCTTCGGAAAAAAAACCCAACAAAAAAGCAAACTCTTCCAGGTTGAAATAGAGAAGGCTTATAAATAAGTAATTCCAGAGCAAACAAGTTATTTTTTGAGTCACAGCTGTGAAACTTTATTATTTTTAAAATTGTAAATTTGTTGGTCAATTGTTATAGGATGTTTATTGTTTTATGTATTTCCTTGTAAATTTTCTTCGAGTGTGCATTCCCACCACTAACCCTTAACCTGCTGGAAACAAAAGTGATCGCCCTTTGCCATCAGCATTAAGCCAGGCTGGCCTGCACATCTGTGCAGTCCGACCAGTCTCTGTGCTGTTGGTAGCTCAATTTTTGTATTTTAATACTGACTTCCCTTAAAATTTGAATGGACTGTTCCAAATTCAAAGTTGGGCAAATCCATTACACAAATTCAGCAGGTTTTGGTCTAATTATCTAAAACATCTTGCAATGTTCATCCTAAAATTTAATTTCTCTTATAGTGTGTGATAATTGTTTTTCTTGAGAAAAAATAAAAGGGACACAAAGTTTTTTAAGACCAAGTTTTTTTTATTAATGAATAAAATGTTAGTGTTCATTAGACGCTATGAATGTGTTTATATTATGTACATATAATATGTATATTTATGATCAAAATTGTCTATATAAAAAAAAGAGATCTGAACCTCCGAGTTGTTTCTTTTTTCTGTTTTTGACCATAGAAAGGATTTCATAATCACATCAAAAGTGACCTTTAACGTCTCTCAAATGTTTGCTTCTACCATTCATGGATGCCGGCACTGTCATTGTGGTACATTTTGGTTCATTATATGAACTCTGGTCGATTTGGGTTTTACCCTCAGTACTTGGTAAAACCAAAGTTATGTTTGTGTATTGCTTTGCTAGTCGATGTTCAATGCCTTTCCTATGCAATGACTGCATTGGTAGTTGTTAATCGTTTCTGGATACTCGGGGATTGTTAAACTTTTTTAGAAAATTGTTTTACAATAAATTATCAAGCTGAAATCCTTTAAATGGATTTATCAATCTTTTTATTCTGTACAAACTGAATAGCGAGCAATGCAATTCATAATCGGACAGCATCACTGGCTGATCTTGTTCTCATGGGTAAAATCTGTTTCTGCCAGTAAGCTAAGGGTTAAACCAAGGAGGAAACAGGATAGACTTGAAACATAGTCATGAAACTGAAATTTTTTAAAGAAAACAAATGTAATATCACAAATTTAATCAAAATATTGCACATTATTAGAAGCATTACACATAATGAGTTATATTCATTCAATCTTAGTTCTCTTTTTCAATCGAGTTTTAACTAAATTATAAAAAATTTAAAATCATTTTTAAGAAATAAAATTTATATACTAGATCTGAAGGATTTAACTCGATACAGGATTGGAGCTGTACCCCTAGATGCTTGCAGAATCATGAATACAAAATGGACAAATATGTTTTTTTTCCCTGATTATCATATTTTTCATTCCTTATCATATATATAAATCAGTGTGAAAAGATGAATAAGAGGTTTTAAACTCGTTCCGTAAGGTGAAAAGGCGAGATTTAATCATTCAAGCCTCCTGTCCGGTATGTACCGGAATACGGTATTTACTGTGGTGCTCCAAACCTTTTTTTAGTCTCACTCATTTAATATCATTTTTAAGAAATATAATTTACATACTATATCTGAATGCCTCGGTCATATACAAATTAGTCTGCTGGCTTGTTTCAAAAGGGGAGCATCAGATTTGTATTCCTGCAGTTTCATTGTTTGATCCTGAAATTGATCAGTAAAAATTGATCGCAAATTGAGTCTAATGGTCATTTGTCTCTCCCCTCTGATTCAGGGATTGTGTAGGGTAAGTACCAGTTAATTGGTTACTTGCAGACAATAGGTTATTATTGTTTAGTTTATGCATGAAAGTTGGTAACCAACCAAAAATGTGTAAAAATCGGCATAAAAAGCAAACAAACAAACACATGGTATTTAATTGACTTTCACAATTTAATTAAATTTTAGTTCATATATACCTCTTGCTATGAAAGCAATTATGAAATGCAACTATTGGCACAAGGTTTGTGTGTCATATCAATCTAATGCTTTGTTTTATTAAAATTCAATATAAGGTGTGTGTTCAACTAAAAAAAAACAAAAATAAATTTCAAGAATGATCTATAAAAAGGTCAAGGCTATGGGCATAATTTGTGTTTACGTCCACTACACAATATTTATGACTAATTTTGTACATTAATTTACCAGTTTAAAACAATATAAAAAATATGTAACATTATTCAAACAAATGAAAAATCTTAAGAGTTTGAAATATAAAAATCATTAATTAGTGACTGCATTTTCTGAAAGCAGAAAAAAATCTTTTAAAGGCATGCCATTTTAAGATTATTATAATTGTGTTTGATTAATTTTCTAAAATGATATTAACAGCACTCGCTCTAATACTGAATGAATCTGAATAATTGGTTACAATTTTTTTCAAAAAAACAAAACAAAACATATTCATTTTTGTCCAATCAGAACAAAATGACAAACCTTGAGAGCATGACATTTAAAAAAAAATACTACATGACATGGATATGTAAAAAAATATAAAATTGTATCATCAATTATGGGATTTCTCAAAATACAAAGTGTCTGTAACATTTTTTGGTTTCGGAAGAGGGACCTCATAATACGTCAACTTGATATGAGGTGCTTTAAGGGGTAAGAACCAGTACTCATAATTATAAAACAAAAAGAACTTATTTTGTATAAATATTTCCTCGTATGCCTCCGTAAGATGAACAATTAACTGTTGAATAGGCTGGTGAGACTGGAACTGTTTATAGAAATGAATTATATCTTCTGCAAGTGTTTCATTGGTTGCTAGGATCTCTGAAAAGTTCCCAAGATGCACTGGGGGATCTGTGTACAGGTTGATCCTCGTATAGTTTAGATGTACACTTTGGTCAAACTTCGTACCCAAGTTTCCGAGTTCTTCAAAAGCCCTCAATATGAAGCTGGCACAGTCAAAGGAATCAAAGAATAGCTGTCCACCTGGGAAAAACAAATATAAAAATGTTATATGTTGAAACAATCCATTAACAAATAACTAACTTTGAAATTGTATCTTCCCTTTCAGATGATTAAAGGTATACATTCAGGATCTTAATAAATTCAGAATGAAAGCACATTTAGAAACAATCTGCCTTCTGTTCCTAATAAATATTTGTTTGCATGTTTATAAAAAGCTTATCAAAATACCTAAACTGCAAGAATAATACTTGACAAAGTGGATGGAGCATGTACAAAATCATTGCTAAACCTACTAAAAATAGCTGTTGAATATTTTGTTTCGAAACGTTTTATTCTGCTTTATGATAAAATTCATTTTTTATCTTTTAATCCTAATGCTACATGTATTTAAATTCATATAATTTGTATACATGTAATAGAATTTTCCTGCAAAGAATTTGGGATCTGTGGCTGATTGGTTAATTACTTCAAACCACTTGCCCCCCTTTGCTGTAGGTTCAAAGCCCACCAGGGACTTGGGATTCTTTCATGTAAGGAAGCTATCTAGCTTGCTTACAACTCGTCAATGGTTCAACTCAGGTGCCACCTTGTGACTGAAATAATGTATGAAGGGGCACTTGAAGTCTTTTTTCCACCAGTAAAGCTTGAAAGTTGCTATATAATCACCACTGTGTTGGTAAACCCTGCTCCACTCCCACAAAAAACATAATTATATGGTCTGGACAGACTTCAATGACTGGCTAAGGTCTATACAGATGGTATCAAGTGTTATTCCCTAACACAGGTATAATATTGGTACCTCAGTTTTTTTTTTAATTTCTGATTTGAAATCACTTAATCTTTAAAAGGACTTTTCTAAATTCAACCTAGGAACATATACATTATAAAAGTTCAGGGTTAAAGCAATTCTCATGACAGAAAGCATAAAAACACTATCTTGAGAGATTTACCAGGTTTATCCCATACTGTCCATGTCTCATAGTAGATGGCTGTATCATTATCATGTAGAACCCATTCTGCAAACTTGTTATAGAGAGAGCCTGAAAGAAGAAAACAGATTGAAAATCTAAATAAATTGTCATGCATTAGTAAATTATAACATAGGTCCCCCAGCCAAAGGAAAGAGATTGGGATTATCTTCGAATGAGACTAATTTTTACTTTTTTTTTATCTCTTTCCCAACTGCCAGTATAAATGTAGTGATGTTGATCTGGCTCCTAAATAGCAATGGAGATGTCCACCTCTAAGTACAATGGAATTTTGTCATTTTTCCATCTGACTGTCCCCCTTTGTCAGAGTTTGTGAAAGTCCTCACTTTCCCCTAGATGCTGGGGGCAGCCAGAGTTACTATTGATTGCTGCATATTATTCTATATTTGAAAATATAAAGGAAGAGAGGCTAAAGGACTTCCAAAATGATATTTGGTCCACTTCTTGTTTATAACCATAAATTCTGTAATAAACAAACACCCCTATTCAACCCCCCATGGTCTTTAAGCTGCCCAATGCCTACTTCTGGAATTCAATCCATGTTTATACATACATTTATATAGATAGCCAAAAAGAAACAATCAATGTCAAACCTGAAACAATTTAGTTTTGAACTCTACCTTATATAATCAGAGGAGAGAACTGCTTTTAAACAAATTTTATTTTGTGTTGTATTCTTTCAAACAAATGGCAGTTGTTTGTGTGTGTTTAATACGGAATTTTAGCTTGAAGGTAAACTTACAGGATATATCAATATCACCTGATATAAAAGGGTGAATTTTGACCAAATAATTCTAGACATTTCCTTTCATTTGTACTTACAAGATTACTTTTAACCTGATATACATATGAGCCGTGTCACGACAAAATCAACATAATGGGTTTGCGACCAGCATGGATCCAGACCAGCCTGCGCATCCATGCAGTCTGATCAGGATCCATGCTGTTCGCTTACCAACCCTATTACAAGTAGAGAAACTGGTAGCGAACAGCATGGATCCTGATCAGACTGCGCGGATGCGCAGGCTGGTCTGGATCCATGCTGGTCGCAAACGCACTATGTTGGTTTTGTCATGACACAGCTCATATATTGTACATATACCATTACTTAATTTACCTGATATATCAGCCACTTTGATCAGAGTTCCATATTCTGTCCAGTGTTTGTCATCCACCCCATCATAGATACATGCAGCACCTTGATTACACCACAGTAATGAATCATTACCTAACACATGAGCAAATGTACAGTTGAATAGTTCAACCAACTCATACCATTCCAAAGTGTAGTTAAATCCAGTGTTTAAATTCTTAAATGCCATGGCATCATGCATTATATCCTGAAAGACATATAGCATTATATTGTTCAGCAAATTAAAATTCTACAGAATTATATTTGTAGTTCAGCAAGTAAATTTATTGATTCTGCATTTAAATGAACACTTGTCAAGTTTCAGAGAAATTCTGTTGATATGAAATATCTTATGTATAAGTTTCTTTGCAAATATAGTCCTATAGAAAGAACAGTAATTCTGTTGATATAGAATAACTTACAATGTCTGTATAAGTTTCTTTGAAAATATAATCCTATAGAAACTATAAATTAAAATCAAAATTAGACTGTTGAAATTCTACAAATTTTTTGTTTGTCTTGTTTTTATGCCAATTTTAACATATATTTGGCAATCAATCCAACTAACAGGTGATCCTGGATAACAAACCAGTTATAACAAATTTTTCAGCAAGCAACTAACTACTAATTCCACATGATTTCTGAATCAGTAGCAAGAAACAGTTGTCACAGAGACATTTCGCCATGCCAAAGGATCAAACAGGCCACCCCTGGATCATAAATCCAATGATCTCCCTATTGAACTAAAGTGGCAGACAAAGTCTGTCAAATAAAATCTAGAAACTTACAAAGTCACCAAGAAGACCTCCCAATTTAAATTCAAAAACAGGAGCTTTCAGGGCATACACCTCTACTTTATCAGTGTCAGCAAATCTTGGCATAGTGTTGGAAGCCCTGCCAGTTGGACAGAATGGTACCACTCCAGACTGACAGTATGAATTGAATTCTGGGCGAGAATTGAACCTCCTGCAAAGAATCAGTAATATAAGTTATTAGATTCTGAATATGCAAGAATCTACCAATTTGAAAAATCTGTTTTGTTGATTGTAATGAGAAAATAACTTATAGCTTTTGATCAACAATGTATATATATACAAATGTCATATTTCATTCAGATTTTTTTAAGCATTTTTATCAAACAGATCAATACATTAACAATTGTCTTGAGATACTGTTGCATGATTCAATGAAATCAACAGTTTAAAGGTCACTGCATCGCTGTCCAGTACTGAAATCCTTGGTAACCTATGTGCACTCTTTACATATACATGTATATACTTCTTTCATACCCCAACAATGTAGTTCAGCGAAATCAGTAGCCAGCTATGAGGAAAACATGCACTTTAATACAATTTTTCAAAATTTATTTAAAGGTTTATTAATCATTAGTTAAATATGAAACATGATAAATATATCTAGTATTTACATAAACTATTATTATATGATCAGTATAATTTAACTTAACTGATAAACTGATAAGAAGTGTCCTCTTTTTGAGAACCTGCGCAATTTGCCCTATCTATAATTTCAGTTTTCTTACATATTATCCTTTAAATTGTGAATTAAACCTACTAAAATAATAAGAAAATGTATAAATACTTGTATGGTATAGGCCATTTTTCTTGACACAATACTGTATCCACTAAATATAATAAAATAAGTAATTTGGTTGTCTGCTTTAACCAACCCATCCTGATCATGTGACTCTCTCGAGTCTACATGTCACGTGATTCTCAAGTCAACAGACGCTTATAAATTACTATCAGTGAAACGCTTGATGTTTACAAAATGGCTTCCATAATGAAAGAGGCACCGAATGGTAAGGATAAACTTTTTTGCGCATCTGTTGGCTTTAAAACACTGAAAACAAAGTACATTAAAGCAAAAATATTGCTTAAATATAACAAAAATAAAATACGAAAGGCTAACATGGAGAAAATAGTAGATAAATTAAAAAAAAGTATAGATGAAAATGAGGTTGGAAAATTTCCTGTTGACAATTGACGAATTGTTAAAATTTCATGTAAATACACATTCACTGTCGAAATTTGCTAACTATTTAATATTTACTTTTCATTCTGTAGTGTTTATGCATTTTCTCCATACAGCCACCTTCCTGTCAGCTGACAGTTTGATAGGCCAATGATGGACATTGAAATCATTTTTCTGGGTGCATAGAAAAACCGGAAAGCACCGGATAGCACCGAAAAACCGGAAAGCACTCAAATTTCTCATAAAAACATATGAAAACGTTAATTAATCGGTTTGAAAGTGTTACCAATCGATTTATTAGATTAAAATCTTTCAGACAAGTCATTTTTATATTTATATATTTGATAATTATTACGAGTATTTAGGAAAATAGATATATCGAGTGCTTTCCGGTCCTGTTAAGATACATTACATTACCGGATAGCATTATTGTTTTATCAAAGTTATACATGAAAACTTTATTTTATTGGTTTGAAAGTGTTACCAATCGATTTATTAGATCAAAATCTTACAGACAAGTCATTTTTTTATAAAAATATATTGATAATTTTTACGATTATTTTAGGAAAATAGATATATCGTGTGCTTTCCGGCTCCTGCTAAGGTACATGTACATTACCGGATAGCAATATTGAATATCAAAGTAATACATGAAAAACTTTATTTTATTTGTTTGAAAGTGTTACAATCGATTTATTAGATCAAAATCTTTCAGACAACATGTTTTATAAAATATATAATGATAAATATTACGAGTAATTAGGAAAAATAAGATATATCGAGTGCTTTTGCCGGTCCTGCTAAGGTACATGTACTTTTACCGGATAGCAATATAGTTTATATCAAAGTTTTAATACATGAAAACTTTTTTTATTGATTTGAAAGTGTTACCAATCGATTTAATATATCAAAATTTTCCAGACAACATGTTTTTATAATTGTAATATGATTATTATAACGATTATTTAGGAATGTTAAAAGAAATTGAGGATGCTTTCCGGTTTTGTTAAGTATATTTACCGAATAGCACTCGAAATTTCCCTAAAAAAAACGTACAACCTTCATTGTATTGATTTTGAAAACGTTACCAAGAGATTTATTAGGAAGAAATCTCTCAGGACATTATTTTTTTATAAATAATATTACTATATGAAAAAAGTTTAAAATAGATATTAAAGTAGATATAGATCGAGTGCTTTCCGGTCCTGCACACCTCCATTATTGCTTTCCGGTCCTGTGAAGTAATAGTCTAATACATCACCGAAAAGCACTGGTCCTCTTACCTCAGACAAACAGATGGGATATAAATATTTAAAATGTATGTACCTTGTCTAATATATTAATATATTTATTTGTTGTAGGCTATATGGAAGACAAGAGGATTCAAAATAGCAGAAAGAGAAGAACAATAATTGTTTCAGTGATGTTTTTTTTTATTTTTGACAATAAACAGTGCAATGAATAAAAATAAACGAAACTAATTACTAAGAACAAAATAAACAGATATAAAACAGAACTTAGCAAACATATATACATACATAACTTTCTTTTCTCCGAATATCAAAAGTGCTGCAAAGTCTCTGTTTCGTTTTGGGAGACCCAGTGGCACACATTTATAATATCCCGCATTTCAACTAGACCACAGATCTTTGATTTTTCTAAAGGAAAGGTCAGAAGAAGTTGTCTAGGTTTAGAAATACTAATCAACTCCACTTTTGTATCTCAATATCTAATGGTATTTTTCGGCATTATATGAAAATGTGTTATTTCTTTCTACATTATACAAAAGAACTATTTTTTCCTCTTTGGACTATGATATAGCCTTTTCGCTAATTAAATATGTAAAGATCGTGTGGGAACTGTGGCCTCCGACACCTTTGTAATAGGACTCACCCGTGAAGTGGGGGGTACTCCTGTCTTCCCGACCGCCATTGGAACGTCGAGGGAACAGGAGTGCACTTGGCACGGCCTGGGGCGAGCGTTTCATCGCAGGAAGACCTTATTGGAGCTTCCATGCCCAAGGTCGTGCTCTGATTGAATTTCAGGTCCACGATAGAGTAGACGGAGACCCCAAGTTCCCGCCGATCAGAAAGTTTTTTCTAGATCATATTCAAATTCACTCTGCATAACTAAACACTTGAATATTACCTAACACTTAAACTAAAGGGAAGTAAAGATGCAACAACATCTACGTACAAAGCCTTTTTGTTATCTCCCCTCATCTACTATTCGCATCTCTATACCATAACTTTTAGACTTCCCTTTTATACCTTAAAAAATGATTCGTATGGTTACTTAAATTTTTGTAGTATATTCATCTACGTTAAAAATATTGATTGTCGTTACGACTATTGAGCAGTAATCGTCAATTTAATACTACACATTGTTGAAATAGAAAGTATATTCATAATATATATATATGTGTGTGTGTGTGTGTGTTGGGTGCGTGCGCGTGCGTGTGACGAGAAAAAATGAAAAAATACCTTTGGAATGTAATACTAGCTTTCTTTATTATTAATATATGTTTTAGTAAATATATATATACACAACAATTTTGGCTCTCCACGTACCTAAAGACTGGAAGCACAATTCTATTATATTTTTCGCTAGTATGTTAATTAACTGTTATTTGAGCCTCATTATACTTTATTCATGTTTATTACTCCATTATGTCATGTTTGTACATGGAATGAGAGAATAAAATGTTTTTTGACTTGACTTTGACTTGAAAAATAAGTATGATATTGAAATCAATCAAGGTACACTTCACGCCTCGTTTATTACACGGGCACACGCTGATTGAACGGACACACGCTGATTTAATTATCACATTTAAAGAGGTGTTAATAATACACAATAACTTGATGTATTTAACTGACTGATTATTTGAGGTATTATATATGATATTGAAAAGTCATTTAAACTTATAATTTAATTGTATTTACAAACAGTAGGCACGAGGAACTAAGCACGTGTTTGTATGTGAGATATTGACACGTGGTGATTTTTCCAAGTGTCCGGGGCTAACCAAAAAATGTTTTGATAAACAGCGGGTACACATAAATAAGAATTTAGCAAAAACTTTCAAAAACAATTTCTTGAGATTTCCTAACATAAAATTTCCTGGGGACTATGCGCGAGATCTCGTGCATCTAGAGGGTAAAGCACACCGGGTAATAACGGCATGCACAAATATCAGTGCAAACTACGGCAGAGTTTTGTGTAGCTTAAAAACATATTAACGTATTGCTGGTAAAAACGGCCCTTTTAAGGGCCCAACATATATTACGAAAGAAATCCAGATTTATATTGTCAATTTGTTTTCCCATAATAAAAGCTTTTTAACATATTAAAATATTTTTTGTTTATATGTTGCCATTTAATTTTCAGGGTTCTGCGAATTTAAATTTGCGTAAGTTAGTAATAGAATGGGTGTCAGTATAGAATAAATCAATCAGATAGTAATATGGTCTTCATCTTCTTCTTCTTCGGATTACATTAGAGAAATTAATGTTTGATTATAAATTTCTATATTTCTATATTCATATATGATAAATCTTAACGATTGTCTTGCCACTATATCATGCATTTAACATGCCTCCAATGATGTAATAAGCTTTGGTGTCTAATTAATGCAACTTTGATGTGCAGGTCTCAATTATCATAATTGTGTACAAAATTTGATTAAATCATACCTTTGTGTGCTACAATATACAAGGTCTTTTAAATCACAAGGATTAGCACGTGTGAGTAAACAAATACAACAACTACTGTCCTTTTCACTTGGATGATGACCACATTGCTTTTTCGGTACACATAGTATGGTAAAAATAAAGACATAACTGAACGAAAATTTATAAGTTTTTTCTTTATTTAACATGATATAAAAATATAAATAATAAAAATATGGTTCGATGCTTTGGATAACTTTATTGGTACCTTTTTACACAGCCTCTTTCTGTCCTTACACAACCTATAAAATATTAGAAATATGATACATTGATCTATGGTATGAGCAAGATTGAAAAATCGTGTAACTAAATCATAATATTTTTAATTGAAATAAGTTCAACTTAATTAATCAATTATAACACTTTCACATAATAATATGAAGGATTAGTGTGATTTATATAAATATTCGAGTGGTATTCGGTAAAGTATATTAAACTTTAGGCAATTACCGGAAAGCAACCAATACAACTTTTAACAATTTTGAAAATCTCGCGGTAATGAAACATAAAATATTTAAAAAAGGGTCATGATTATACAATCTTCAACTACTAAATAGATTGGTAACACTTTCCAAACCAAAATAAAATAAAGTTTTTGTCATGTATTAATTTTGATAAACAATATTGCTATCCGGTAATGTAACATGTTCTTAGCAGGACCGGAAAGCACTCGATATCATTCAGTTTTTCCTAAAATACTCGTAATAATTATATTATAGATATTTATAAAAAAAATGTTGGGTCTGAAAATTTTTTGATCTCTAATAAATCGAATTGGGTAACACTTTTAAAACCAATAAAATAAAAGTTTTTCAATGGTATTACTTTGATATTCAATATTGCTAATCCGGTAATGTACATTTACCTAGCAGGCCGGGGAAAGATAACGATATCTAATTTTTCCTAAATAATCGTAAAAATTATATCACATATTTTTTTTAAAAATGACTTGTCTGTAAAATTTTTGATCCTAATAAATCGATTGGAAACACTTTCAAAACCAATAAAAATAAAGTTTTTCAAATGTTATAACTTTGAATAAACAATGATTGCTATCCGGTAATGTACATGGTATCTTAACAGGAACCGGAAAGAGCACTCGGATATATCTATTTTCCGAAATATTCGTAAATAATTATCAATATATATTTAAAAAATGATTTTTCTGAAAGATTTTAATCTAATAAATCGATTGGGGGTAACACTTTCAAACCGATTAATTAACGTTTTCATATTTTTTATGAGAAATTTGAGTGCTTTTCCGGTTTTTCTAATGCACCGACATTTTTCTCCACAATTCCATTACAATCAATAAACATATGTACATACATGTACCAATTAATACATCAGAGATGTTATTAGTCTCAACATTTCGACTGCAAGAGTTGAAGACCGACCAATTTTATAATCTGATATTACATAGATGCAATTTAGGGCAACTATCGTCAATATAATAAAAAGCCCTAAAGTGCACAATTTGTTGGGCTAATATGTTATCTATGTCTCTGGATACATTAATCAAATTATTTTCTCATGTAATGCTAATATGAAGGTAGGCATGACCTATGAACTTGATCCTGGCCTTTGACTCCCTGTATAAACATTATTAGTTCAATACATTTTTCAAATTTACCAGAACTATTGTCTATAATTTATGTGATTTTTTTTTTTTTTTTTTTTAGCAAAGTTGGGATTATTTGATAATGAAATCGTACGCAACCAAAATGACAATACTATGTCAAAAATATTTTCGAGCATACTAGCGTAAAAGCTAGATTCCGAGATATTTTTGTTCTGGGTCAGAACCTTGCTTATCTACAGTTGCTTGCCAGATTATATCCCAGTAATCAAATTAAGATGTTACTAACTGACAATTCATAAAAAACAATTAATAGTGCTTTGTAAACGTTTAAAAATTTAGCAATACGTAATCTTATACAATATAGTAACATATACATGTATTTGTTTTCAGGATATGAATCTGCTATTGAATTGATAAATTCTTTGAAGCATGAGGATCTCACTGAATTGGTAATTATATTTGTGTAAAAAGAAGTACTATCATGTTTAATTCATAATGGAAAACTTTCTGTAATGGTAAATAAAACTATAATACTTACATTGTGTGACAATTTATACATTCTCAGAACAGTGTGCACAATATCAATTTTGAAAACAACTTAATTTAATATATTTCTTTTATTATTTAGACTTATTATAGTGAAAAAAGTCTATCTTTTTTTTTCGCATAAAAATTTATACACCATTTTTTTCTTGTCCTGTTTTGAAGAAAAGTCAAGCAATTATGATCACTGTGAAATGCTGTCAATTGTTGTAACTTGGTCATGCAAAAACTTAATGTAGTCCATTATTAATTATTAAAACATTTTAAAAGTTATCAACATGAAAAATTGGAATACAAGGTGCAGTTGTTTCAAAGAAGGGGCATAATTCTGAAAAGCAATAATTTTGGAGCTATGCCCCTTTTAAACAGAATTTTTAAGCAGATGAGCATTAACACCACATTTGGTGTTCTTTTTAATATACAAAATGATTTAGTTGTGTTCCGCAAAAAGCATTTTATGAAAGTTATTAATTAACAGACACTAGTAACATTGTCATCTGTGCCACATTTTTTTTGCTTTATTAGTTTTAGGAACTTAACATTTGCTACTTTATATGATTTACAGGGCAGTGAAGTGTTGCAGTTTCTACAGTATAAAATTGGTGCTGTAAATACAGAAAAATGGAGAAAGGTTAAGTAATCTGCTCTCAGTTTTCTTTAAGAAAAATTTTGGGCACAAGATCTTAATACGGGAAAATAAATGACACAATACCCACTGCTGATTAACAATGGTTCTGCCATGGGTATCTGATGATGAGGGAAAATTTGCAAACAGAGAAGCAGTCTGTATTATGATAGATTGTGATATTTTAGCTTGATACAAGTTCTTGCAGCTTATATTAATCACTTTTGTGTTTGCTTCCTGGAACTAATCAATACTGGTGTCATATGAAAAATTGTGGTTGTTACCAGAGTAGAGCTGGAACTCATGATCCCTGGGTTGAGATGCAGGCTATTTAACCACAAGGTCACTCTTTCCCCTTTTTTAAGAATATTGTAGAATTTCTGTCTTAAATTAGCCCTTAAAGATCCTGTAACACAATTTTTTCATGGTTTTATTTCATAAATATGATGCTCAAAATAAGATATGTCAATATTGTAAGTTCCAATAAGCATTATTTATAAAGATATTACCCAATTTAACATTCCATGTAAATAAAGGGAGGTAATTAGAAATTTATTTTCTATGAATTCTAAGTCAAATTTTCCAATAAGAAATGAATGCATGTAATCTATTGATTAAATATAATGTGCACAAATATTTGCAGTACACATTTTACATATTCTTCGATGTTATATTTGCAAAATTATATACATATGTGATTTTTTGCAAGTGTGGTATACATACAGTAACAATATCAATCACAAAACATACAGGATCTTTAGATACACTAGTATCTTGTGGTTATATTAATATACTACGTAAAATGATGAGTAGATTAGAACTGCATAAGGCAATAATGTGTTATCTTTAAACATGTGCAGATTGATCTTGGTCTGCACTGGTTGCATAGGTAGAATTTGTTACCCCCAGCAGGCTTAAAGATAATCAAATACTGAAATAGATTAGAAAATTAATCTTTTGTTTTACTTTTTTCCAGAAGTTGGAAGAGTCAGCAGAAGGGAATGATTTGCAGAAAACTCAGAGCATAATAAATGCATTGATATATACATTCAGGTTTGGTCTATACTTACAATAATAAGTAAATGATTTATTTTCCTTTTAATTGACACTTTATTGCTGGTGTCTAGACCCTTTCTTGTTTAAGAGATGATGGAATACATGTATAAAAGTAAAGAGGTGCTGTTTGAATAATTTGTCTCTTGTCATAGAAGTATATACAATTCTTATTACTTGCCTTTTTATATACAATAAGTTGTATAAGCTCTGTTTTCATTTGATAATCATGACGTTTATGTAATTTATATAAACGGCTACAGTTGATTCATAAAGTTATTTCAATTTTTTTCTTATAAAGGATGTTTGCAGTATTATAAATTTGTTATAGAGATTCTTGACAGGTCATATGACCATATATAAATGGTTAATTGCAATATAACTCACCTAATGGCTTGGGTTATATATACAATAAACTGTTTATATAGGGTCATATAACCTGTCAAAATATCTTAATAACTAATATCATACATGTATTGATATGACATTTTATTTCATATGTCAAGTTCACTGCATGAAATCTTATTTTAGGTCGGCAGCAAGATATCGTGTGACCGTAGAAGAGTTAACAGCTGAGCTTGATTCTAGTATGGTATTTTCTGATAAGACCTGCACCATATTATGTAACTTATGGTCCACTCAGGTATCCCATATATATACTCCTCCTATGTCACCCCTTAATGTTCAAGCTGTCTGCCTTTACAAGAATTTTAATATCTTGAAAAAATTTATATACAAGTACAAAAAAACCCTCAATGGTCTCAATTGTGAATATTCTTATCATTGCTTACATACTTTATGACCATGGTCTATTTTAGTCATGTTGATTGAACAAACAATATGTATAACAAATACAAAATATGTTATAATATTTAATCATATGAGAGCAAAACATTTTTTTCTGAAGAAATTTAATATTAAATTCTCTTTGGTCTGATTTCAATATTAATTATTATATAATGTACATATTTCAACTATCATATAAGAAATCAATTATTTACAAAATAAATGTACTGAAAGGAAAATAGAACAGAACAGAACAGAAACTTTATTTTCAGACTTGTACAAAATACATCGTCTACACAATACAAACAATTAAATATATTTAAGTATAAGTCACATTACATAATAATATCATAGTCAAATGTTAGCAAAGCATATGTTTTTATTGCTTAATTTATAATTCCGTTAATACAAAACATATGCAAAATATTATCAAAGCAAAATGTAATCTATATTTAAAGTTAGACATTATGCAATCAATACTTATTTATCTACGCTATGTTACACAGAGGATTAACCGTGAATTCAACGATGTGTAACTGATATTATCTCATAGCCAATGCTTCTCGTATATAACAAGCAAGGGTTACGTAAAATAATCTTATTAAATCAACTATTTAATAATTCTAAAAATTTATACATACTAGGTCTAAAACGTAGTAAAATTTCTTAATATAATTTCTTTCTAAGGTCATTGTAACACATGCAAACCAAAACAAAGTGGTACTCATCTTTCAATTCATGTAAGCTCCAGTATATACAAAAAACGTTCATTTTCTTGGTATCCTATTTGAACCATAACGACCAGACTGTATAAGTAACACATGTGCTGATAATCTTATTCTACTAATTATAATGCCTAAGGCTACTAGGTAATAAATCCAGATTTTTTCATACTGTGGAACACATTTTTTATATCCTTGTATAACAATAAAACAGGACTATTTACAATATCAGCATGCCAGCTTGTAACAAAAGGAATCAATTAAACGCTGCTTGAATTCTAATAAAAACAATTTACTACATAAAACCCCTTGATTGGGCCATACATACATAAAACCATACGACGATAATAAATCTTTAACAACTTGAAAGCCAATTTTTCTTACCATTTATACAGTCTTCATAAGATATATTATAAATTTCTTTTTAAGAATGATATTGTCTATTTGTAATAATTTCAGCCAAACTTTTTACTATCTGTAAATATCTTGTAATGTATAAAGGATAACGAGCCAGCTCACCATAAAACTGCTTGCATTACATGCATTTCATTTTAACATAAAGTATTCTTTTACAAAACTTAAGATGAATTCTTTCAATTTCTTTTGACTTACTATTTCCCCAAATTTCCGAGGCATAACAAAGAATGGATCCGACAAAACACATCAAATAACTGACATAATATTTTGGGATTAAGTTTATGCTTTTTACAATTTATAAGTAGAACATTTAATGCTTTAAGGCTTTTCCTATTATCTGTTCCTGATTTAAAACAAACGTGCCCGCGTAATTAAAAAACAACTCCAAGGTAATTAAAATTACTAACAATTTCGAGTTTTTCACCATTATACAAAAATTCCTCATTAGATAACAACCCACCACGTTTTCTAAAAACCATTGCTTTAGTTTATCAATATTAACATTCAGACTCCATTTTTCACAATATGAATAGAGAAGATTTAAACTTTTGTTAATCTGTTCTGGTGATCACCCAAAATTACCATGTCATCACAGCAAAAAGTAGAAGCATAAAGTATAATATCATTTAATTGAAGTCCACTGTTTATATCCTGCTCTAAGAATAACTCGACGTCATCAATAAAAACAGAGAAACATTATCGGTGAAATTACCTCCCCTTGACGGAGAAACCTACAGCAATATTAAAAAAAATCAGAAAATAACAATTACAATGTTTTTATACAAGATTTAACCTTATCGTAACATATCTCTAACAAATACGTAGCAATTTACCTCTAATACCAAATATTATATAACTTGAGCCATAGCATTTTCTGTAAATACTATCAAAGGCCTTTTTTTGAAATCCACAAATACACAGTATAGACACTTTTTTCTCATTTAGGTATTTTTGAATAACAGACAATAAATATACAGGGCATCTACAGTTGAATTCCCTTTCCGAAAAACCAAAACTGTGCATCAGACAACAAGTTATTTGTTCACAAAATATCCATAATCCTTTTATTTAAAATCATTGTAAATGATTTAGACAAGCAACTAACTAGTGTAATACCTCTATAGTTATTAACATTATTTTACGTCTCCCTTTTTATGCAGTGGGATAATAACACCCTCAGTCCAGGATTTGGGGAAAAAACCACTATCTAATATACAATTAAAAATATCGCAAATATGACACCCTAATATATCAATAGATTCAATGAAGTATTCATTTAAAAGAAAAATCATTCCCAGGAGATTTATTCCTTTTCAATGTTTTAACAGCCGCTGTAATTTCTTCAATAGTAAAATGCCTATCTAAAATTTCATCACCATTGTCAGTATAATTAAAATCATACATTGTTTCAAAATTTTCAGATTCATCATTTGTTGACTGAAAAATGTCGTTTCCAATAGACGAAAAGTATTCAAAAAATTCATCCACTGAAATATTATTCTTAGAACCATAGTAACCTAAAAATGTACTTTCACACCTTATTTCATACAATAACCTTATAATGACAGTTGTTGACACCTTGTTAAATCAAGTGTCATGCCTAAGAGCATTCAAACAAATATGAGATCTTAGAAGGGGTTGACTTTAAAATCAATGGTCTCAATAGTGAGTTCAAAAAAAGAATAAATCAAAGAATTTTGACTGAACTTGGTGGTCTCAAAAGTGGATAACCTGGGTGGTCTTAATTCTGTAGAATGTAACTTTTGAAATAAAGATAAGAAAATTCCAGTTTTTTAAAAAGTGGTCTTAATAGCGGGGTGGTCTTAAATCTGATTTGGTCATAAGTAGGGATTCTACTGCAGTTAAGTATATGATAAAACATTGATTTCTGAAAATCGATAAAAACTTTGTTTTCAAAAAGACTGTAAACTGTATGCTTTAAATCCATATTACATATATGTTGTTAGATTTTGCTTCCCCATCATTGATTGATAGACATTTTTGTGTCGCATTGAATAGGGCAACATAGCGGTTAACTTAATGGGTGTTGGCGGCGTTCCCTTTGGCTTGTTGGGAGCATCACTCAGTCACTATATGTCGGATTGACTCCAAACTTGCTTTGAATGCATGCTTCTTTCAATGACCCAAAGTGCAGTGCACGAGAATCATTACTCTGCACTTCTTAATTTTTGAGTTATTGGCCTTAGTTAATTTTCATACTTTATTTTTGTCCAGACCATTTTCCCTAAACTATAAAAGCTATGGACTTGAAGCTTCATAGAATGATAGATCTTATTAAGGAGAAGTGCATTGCACAAAAAACGGTACTCTGCATTTCAATTTTTTTAGTTATTGCCCTTTGTTAATTTTCATACTTTATTTTTGTCCGGGCCATTTCTCATGAATATAAAAGCTATGGACTGGAAACTTCATGGGATGATAGATCTCAATGAGATTAAGTGCAGTGTTTAAAAAATCTGTACTCTATCCTTCATGATTTTTTAGTTATTGCCCTTTGTTAATTTTCATACTTTATTTTGTGCGGGCCATTTCTCATAAACTATAAAAGCTATGAACATGAACTTTCATAGGATGATATATCTCATTGACATAAAGTGCAGTGCACAAAAACCAGTACTCTGTACTCCATGATTTTTTAGTTATTGCCCTTTGTTAATTTACTTACTTTATTTTTGTCCCGCAATTTCACCTAAACTATAAAAGCAAAGGACTTGAAACTTTATAGGATGATAGATCGCTTTGAAAAGTGCAGTGCACAAGAAATAAAAAAAGATTCTTTTGTCTCAAAATTATGTAATTTATTTTTTGAATGATTTTCGTTTATATTCCTACATTATCTTGTTTTATTATATGAGAGTAGTTGAATGAGCTGTTCCACACAGGGATGGATGAATTTCTTTATGCAAGTCATATCAAAGTGTGTTATTTACAAGAAATATGCAACAGTAAAAACTGTTTACAGTGACCTTCGATGGGAGAAAAGAAAAAAGGTCATTATAGACAGGGAGTCACTGTGGACAGTCTCTACATGATTAGGATATATGAACATATCATACCAATATTTTGTTGAAAAGCAGGATAGTACCATACTTAGGGTTTAATTGTATTTTTTATTGATATTTAACATACCAAATATCATTTATAAAAAAACAAGACAGCATTAAAATTGCATGTATAATTGGTTAAGATTATAAACTACACCATTACATTAGTATTTAAAAGTTACATATTGATTAAAAATGTAATTTATATTGATAAATCTGTTTGTAAAAAAATGTTAAATTTCAATTTTACAAATGGGATGTTACTGTAAAGGCATTTAATTTTGTATAATCAGCCTTTTTACTTTACGGAGTTCAATGTATTAATATAACATTAGATACAAATCTTCACATAATTTCTACAGATAAGTGCTCCGAAAAAATGTTTAACAATCGAGGTTTCTAACATAACCACACCTTTAAGACGTTGGGCATTGTTTATCTTTACTCGCCAAAACACCGCAGCAATTATGTATATGCAGAGGTCTTTAATCATTCAATAGGCGAAAATTGATTGAATTTGTCGCCATTTTGTGTAATTTGTGTAATTGTCAACAAACAGCCACAGTGTATTAGCGTGTCGCCGATTGGTCAAATATTGACGAATCAGACGTATCTACGGCAGTTTGCATTGACTCAATGCAAACTGCCGTAGATACGTCTGATTCGTCAATATTTCAAAAAGAATATGATATTTAAATAGTATAAATGTTGCTGTCTGTATCTAACTTGTAGTTATTCCAACTTTCTTTTACTGTCCTGCTTTTGTCATTTTCACTTTTTTTGTCGTAACTTTTATGTCCTTGCATTTATCAGTACAGATAGAAGTATACAAATATGAATCTTTGCGGCATTGTTTCTCCTCCTTACATTTAGTGACATCAAATAACAGTATAAAGCATCTCCAGCTCTACCTTCTTGTTCCATGCATTTTCCAAGAATATTTAGAGCTGTTTCCCGATGTCCAAGATTTGGTTCTTCTTTTATGGTACTGATAAGTTTGAAGAGGGCGGCTTGTTTCAGGTCATGTCTTCCTAAATGGCTGTAAACTTTGTATCGTAGAAAGTAGAGGTACGGGAGGGAATCCACCACAGCAAAATCCATCCACTCATCATTTTTTGTACGAAACATTCTGTCCTCTTGTGTAGATCTAAAAATTTCATATCTGAGTTCAATTGGTACACAGTGAATTTCACATGGCAGAAATTTAACACATGATGCTGTTGTATACTGTAAGACTTCTTCATTATAATTGTCACATAATTGGCAAAATCCTTGTTTAAATAATTTTTTCTCAAATTGATAACAAAAACAGACAGGCTTAACAATTTGTAGATCATATCTACTTTCAATCTCACTGAGTACTAGGTCAGTTTTTTGTATTTTTTGAACGCAGTATAAGATTGAAGCTAATTTAAGTTTACTTGATGCAACATCTGTATTCAGACCAAGTGAGATGAGTTTGAGGGCATCGGCTGATACAGTGTTGTACTGACAAATGTTGCATGAAGCCAGTACAGATCCAAGTGTTGTACAATACAATGGTAACAGAAGAAGACTGGCTGTCTTATCCAATCCTTCATATTGACAGTAGAATGCTTTTAATATATAGTTTTTTAATTTTTCTACAGCTTCATTAGGACTACTGTCCTTAAGAAGATTACAAGTTTCTGTTAGTGTGAAAGATTTTCCGAGATCCAGATCTAATAATAGACCTTCTGAAATAAAGTCACTTGCCTTGATTGAAGATAAGTCATTAAATTTGGCATGAAGCCTGAAACCAAGATAATCACATTTAATGCCAAGTAGTGCCACTCCTTCACTGTTGATAATATTGTTGAGTATTTCCAGGATATATGGTTTCACAGCAGGTGAAATTTTTCCCCTCATTAAATTGTTCCTGGGTATGATAAAATGTGGACAATTTTCATTAATGATATTTGTGTACAGGAGATATAAACACTGTGTTAGACAAGAAAGTAAGTTATTTTTTCTCCAGATGTTAGAATGTGTATTTGCAATACAGTGGAATACTACAGTTTTACACATGTAACTGGATATCACATCTTGAAAGAATGGAGTAATATATGCTTTTAAAATCACTTTCATTAAGACATAACAGCGAATCTGTGTAATATTCAGGTTGAACATTAAACACCTTTCTGCTAAAGATGTTGATATTCTCCATTCAAGGTGCTCATGCTTACTGCCTTGACATCCAACGCAAACAACAAAGCATCCCGTTCTGCTGCAATATTGTTGCATTTCAGCAGATGGCCATTGACCTTCATATTGTTGATCCAACCATTGTCTAGCTTGTTGCGGCCATGTTGTACAATGTAGAGCAAACACTTTATCTAAATCTTTGTAGCCTGGTTGTCCTTTTAGTACACCTGCTGGCCCATGTATTTCACTGTCGCTATTACAAATATATACAACAGAATTCTTTAAAAATAATTTTCCTGTTCTGTCTTTGAAGAAGTATTGATCAGAATCACCATTAGCAGAAAGCGGTACATCATCTCTCAGACGTTGAAGTAAACAATACCCAGGAGATACAGAATTATCTTGAATCATCAAGAGATTAAGTACACCAGGTATCCAGTCACTCCAGTCTTGTATCACATTTATTGTTTTATTGTACGCAAGTTGATCTATGTCTGAGTCCATTTCATTTGTAGTTGTACCTTCTGATTGACTCCCAAAAATGTGCATTAACACTGCTTTCTCATCAAGTATTTGGTTATTTATATTCCATAGTGATTCTATCAGAAGCCATGTTCTTCTCCTCTTCAGTATCATTCTCTCATCAACACCTATATCAGCCAGAACCTCTGATAATGTCATTGACACAATCTGGGTGTAATTTGGTACTTGATACATTCTGAAAGTATCAATAATGTTCATTTCTAACATATTCAATTTCTTTACTTCTTCTTCTGATTTTCTTATCTAAGATAACCATTATCAGATTAATATTGTTTTTTTTTTGTTAAATTGTCAATTTTCCTTAAAATATAGAAATTTTTTTAAAAATAAGTTGTTATCATCATCATCATCATCATCATCATCATGGTTATCAAATTTTGTTATTTTATGAGAAATGTATATAGAATTTTTATTTGGTGAAAAATGATTTATACTGTTTAATTTTATACACCCTATGATTCGAAAATCTCAATCAAATCCAAAACTTTGACTTTTTAATCAACACTAGTCAGTTTTTGACAAAATTTCCCAAATTTTCTTTAATCAATTACAAAACTTGACCTCTTTTTGAAATAAAAACTTGTCAGTAGTATCGAGAAATCATTAAATTTTACCTTTATATTATACCTTTATGTTTATATCTGCTGCAGATTTAAGATCCTGAAGTCACAAGTATTTTAAAGAAAAACAAAACATTTGAGAAGTTTCCAAGTTGCTAACAACAATGAGAGTAATTTGGTTTTCCTGGATTTGTTTTTAACTTCCTCTTTCTCTTTTAATCTTAAGAAGATAACTCTGTTGAGCAGTTATTTCATATCTGACATTTGTTGTCTCCCTTTGTTGAAAAAATATTAGGACAAGATAAAGATAAACTATACTATGTTCATGCTTCATGTATGCTTCTTGTATGTGTAAAGGGACTCCACTGAGTTTTTTTTTGTCATACCAGACTGAAATATTTTTTGAAGATTAATGTTCCATTTCATGTAGGTCTAGACCATTAACTTTTGTTAAAAAAATCAGATCATTGTCTCAGTTTGTTTTTCCAGAAAAGTTATTATTATTGTGAACAGTGACACAAAACTGTTACTAAGTTACTACACTTTTCACTCAAATCGAGCTAAAAATAGCACAAAAGTATGATTTTTGTGTCGCCTCTACAGAATAGTGGCGACATATAGAGATCACTTCTAGATCGTTTGTCTGTCAGCCTGTCTGTACAAACATATAGATATTAAGGGGGCTATGGGAACAATAGGTAACTGTAAATTTCTTTTGATGCTATTCATTCAGTAAGCTCTTATGTGGCCATTTTTTATGTGGCTAAAAGAACAAAATAGAGAATAAATAAGTAACCACTTGGATACCAAACTTTGAGCACGTTCGTCTGTTCGTCACAAAACTTTTATGGACTACACCTCAGAAACTACTGGTGCAATTTCATCCAAACTTTACAGGAATTATCAGTACCAAGTTAAGTTGTGCATATCTTGGGCATTTTCTGGTTCAATGATTTTTGTCAGGGTTGTGGCTCTTTAATAATTATTATTTTAAAGTTTGTCAGGACTACTCTTCTTTTACCAGTAATACAATTTTAATTAAACTTTTACAGTTTTGATCTGTAGCTCAAGTACATGTCCAAATTACACAGATTTTCAGGTTGAATAATATTTGGTCGAATAATGGCCCTTGAATATAAAAGGTGGTTTTTTTGTTGGCAGCTACATAGAAGCTTGTCCGGACTACTTATCAGAACTACAGGTTCAATTTCAACTATACAGGAATGATCTGGAAATATGTATGACCCTTAGATATAAATGGCATTTTGCCCTGTTAATAATTTATGTGTCTTCTGCTACACAGTAGCTCGACCATGCAATTAACTATCATGAGGCGACATATGTAATCACAGATCGCTCTTGTTGAAATATAGCCTTCACACTTGAATGTTCTTAACATTCAAGGTCAAATTTTAAAAATTCATGAAATTTCAATGCAGTTTCGTTAGTTATAAACACATGTCATAGAGGCATTTATGTTTTCTGAACACACATTTTATTTCTATGTTGATGAGTAATCCAGTCAATGAATTTAAGATTTTCAATTTACTAGCCCAAATTTCCAGTTTTGAATTTATTCTACTCTATATTTAACTAAATTTTCTTAAATTTTTCACTGGCTGAACTAATTTTCACCGGCCATGGTCCACCGGGCCAGTGCTAAATTCGATGACTGGTAATCTCCAAAGTTATTGAACAAATTAAGGGCAGGCAGCTTTAAAATGATAGTTCATAATGATATACCATAGAATCTTTATATTGCATTAATAGACTAAGAAAGAATAGACTATTTTCATAACTAATGCAAAGAAAAAAATCGCCATATTGATAAAATACAGAATTTTCCTGCAAATTTGAAATATATTGAAATTTTCTGCAAATTTGAAATATACTGAACTTTCCTGCAAATTGGAAATTCCAAAAAAGCTTCTGACCTTTTTGTGTCGCCTTGAAAAGGCGACATATAGGGGTTACTTTTGTCGGCGGTGTTGGCAGCGGTGTTGGCGTCGGCGGTGTTGTTGTCGGCGTCCCCTAAAGCTTGTCCGGGCAAAGCTCAGTCACTATAAGTTGGATTGACTTCAAACTTGGTATGCATGCTTCTTTCAATAACCCGAAGTGCAGTGCACAAGAAATAGTTATCTGCACTTCTAAATTTTTGAGTTATTGCCCTTTGTAAATTTTCATACTTTGATTTTGTCCGGGCCATTTCTCTTCAACTACAATAGGTATATGGACTTGAAACTTAATAGGATGATAAATGACGATAAAAGTGCAGTGCACAAAAACCGGTACTCTTCACTTCTTATTATCCCCCGCCGATGGAATCGGGAGGGGGATATAGTTTTGGCGTTGTCCGTCCGTCCGTCCGTCCGTCCGTCCATCCGTCCGAATTTCGTTTCCGGAGTAGTTCTCTGCAACTACTGGCTGGAATTCAACGAAACTTTATGGGAATCATCAATATCAAGAGGAGATGCGCATATCGTCAGCTTGTTCCGATCAGACCCTGTAAATAAGAGTTATGGCCCTTGATAAGTTATGTAGTATGCATATAGAGTAAAAATTGTTTCCGCACTACTTCTCTGCAACTACTGCCTAGAATTCAACGAAACTTTATGGGAACTTTCAATACCTAGAGGAGATGCGCATATCGTCAGCTTGGTCCGGTCAGACACTTAAACTCAGAGTTATGGCCCTTGATTAGTTATGCAGTATGCATATGGAGTAACAATTGTTTCCGCGCTACTTCTCTGCAACTACTGGCTGGAATTCAATGAAACTTTATGGGAACTTTCAATACCAAGAGGAGATGCGCATATCGTTGCCTTGTTCCGGTCAGACACTTTAACTCAGAGTTATGGCCCTTGATAAGTTATGCAGTATGCATATAGAGAAAAAAATGTTTCTGCGCTACTTCTCTGCAACTCATGGCTGGAATTCAACGAAAAACTTTATGGGAACCTTCAATATCAAGAGGAGATGCGCATATCGTCGCCTTGTTCCGGTCAGACACTTAAACTCAGAGTTATGACCCTTGATTAGTTATGCAGTATGCATATAGAGCAAATATCGTTACCGTGCTACTTCTCTGCAACTACTGGCTGGATATCAATGAAACTTTATGAGAACCTTCAATACCAACAGAAGATGCGCATATCATTGCCTTGTTGGGGTCAGACACTTTAACACAGAGTTATGGCCCTTGATTAGTTATGCAGTATCCATATAGAAAAATATTTGTTTCCTCACTACTTCTCTGCAACTACTGGCTGGAATTCAATGAAACTTTATTGGAACCTTCAATACCAAGAGGAGATGCGCATATTGTCGCCTTGTTCGGGTCAGACATTTTAACTTAGAGTTATGACCCTTGATAACTTATACAACCAGAGCAATAATCGTTTCCGTGCTACTTCTCTGTAACTACTGGCTGGAATTCAATGAAACTTTATGGGATACTAAGAGGAGATTGCATATAGTCGCCTTGTTCCGGTCAGATACTTATAACTCAGATTTATGGCCCTTTATTAGTTATGTAGTATGCATACATCTCATTGGCATTTCCAGATATTACTATTTAAAACAAAGTTATGGCTTTGTTATTGCCCTGAATATTTATCAAGTTCAAAGAATATTACTGTTTATGCCATGATTAATATAGAAATAAAGCCTTATGTCTTCAGTTGTTGTGTTAATAATAACCAGTACTCGGCGGGGGATATAAATTCAACGAATTTGCTTGTTTTTTGAGTTATTGCCCTTTGTTAATTTCCATACTTTATTTTTTGTCCGGGCCATTTCTCCGAAAGTATAAAAGCTATGAACTTGAAACTTCATGAAATGATAAATCTCATTAAGGAGAAGTGCAGTGCACAAGAACCTGTACTTTGCATTTCTTATTTTTTGAGTTTTTGCCCTTTGTTAATTTTCTTACTTTATTTTTGTCCTGGTCATTTCTCCTCAAGTATGAAATCTATGGACATGAAAATTCATAGGATGATAGATCTCATTAAGAAAAAGTGCAGTGTACAAAAACCGGTACTCTGCATTTCTTAATTTTGAGTTATTACCCTTTATTAATTTTCATATGTTATTTTTGTCCAGGCCATTTCTCATAAATTATAAAAGATATGGACTTGAAACTTCATAGAATGATAGATCTTATTGATAAAAGTGCAGTGCACAGAAACTGCTGCTCTGCACTTCTTATTTTTTGAATATTGCCCTTTGTAAATTTTCATATTTCATTTTTGTCCTGGCCATTTCTTTTAAACTATATTGTTCACAAGGCGACACATCCGACTCGCAGAGTTCTAGTATTTTCTTGTATTGAAAAATAAAACAGTATGTGTTTATGTATTTTCATGGCTGTTATTGAATTTGCTTGATTGTTTCTGTGCCGTTGAAAAATAAACCAATGCACATATGATCATATCTCTACCTTCCTTGTATGTATAGAAACCCAGAGTTATCATGCATTTAAAGCACTGGCTGCATCTTTCCTCTGCTAAATTTATGTAATGGACTTGAATAACATTTAATTTGGAATTTTTATAGAGATTCTCATACCAGTTGATGTAGGTCTATACCAATAACTTGTTTGCAAAAATTTATTTTGTTCACTCTGTTTTACTAGAATAATCATTGTTATTGTGTAATATGCATTGAAACTGAAAAACATTGATTTGACTTTTAATTTCAAAAGTTTCCAAGATTATTGCATTTGTAATCATTTTAAAAGGATTTTTTCCTTTTTTATGCCACCGCAGCATCTGCGATGCGGTGGCATATAGCGATTCACCTGTGTGTGTGTTTGTTTGTGTGTGTGTGTGTTATATAGATTATATAGTGAACTTAAAAAATCTTCTTGTGAAAAACCACTTGTCCAATTTCAACCAAACTTGGCAGGATTGATCCTTGGGTGAAGGGCTTCCAAAGTTGTTCAAAGAATTTCATTCCATGCAGAAATCTGGTTGCCATGGCAACCAAAAGGAATTATAAGAATAAATTTAAAAAATCTTCTTGTAAAGACCCAAAAGGCCTAGAGCTTAGATATTTTGCATAAGGCATTGTCTGGTAGACCTCTACCGAGATTGTTCAAATTATAACCCTGGGGTCAAAATCGGCCCCGCCCCGGGGGTCATTGATTTTCACTATATGTACATATAGTAAAAACTTAAAATACCTTCTTGTAAAGACCCAAAAGGCCTAGAGCTTAGATATTTTGCATAAGGCATTGTCTGGTAGACCTCTACCAAGATTAATCAAATTTTAACCCTGGGGTCAAAATCGGCCCCGCCCCGGGGGTCATTGATTTTCACTATATGTACATATAGTAAAAACTTAAAATAACTTCTTGTAAAGACCCAAAAGGCCTAGAGCTTAGATATTTTGCATAAGGCATTGTCTGATAGACCCTTACCAAGATTGTTCAAATTATAGCCCTGGGGTCAAAATCGGCCCCGCCCCGGGGGTCATTGATTTTCACTATATGTACATAAAGTAAAAACTTAAAATACCTTCTTGTAAAGACCCAAAAGGCTGTGAGCTTAGATATTTTGCATAAGGCATTGTCTGGTAGACCTCTACTCAGATTGTTCAAATTATAGCCCTGGGGTCAAAATCGGCCCTGCCCCGGGGGTCATTGGTTTTCCTTATATGTATATAGTAAAAACTTTATAGTAAAATAATTTCTTCTAGCAAATGCTAGAGGTTAGATATTTTGCATGAAACATTGTGAAGTGAACTTCTAGCAAGATTGTTCAAATTATAGCCCTGGGGTCAAAATTGCCCCTGCCCCGGGGTCATTGATTTTCAATATATACATATAGTAAAAAATAAAAAAATCTTATTGTCTGAAGGTACAAGGCTTAGAGCTTGAATATTTGTTAAATGATATCATCTATAGGTACTCTACCAAAGTTGTTCAAATTTTGCCTCTTGTGTCAAAATAAGACCCGCCCCATGGGCCATAGGTTTTCCTTATATGTATATAGTAAAAACTTAAAAAATCATCTTCTCTAAATTTACAAAGGCTAGAGTTAAGATATTTTGCATGAAACATTATGTAGTGAACCTCTAGCAAGATTGTACACATTATAGCCCTGGGGTCAAAATTGGCCCCACCCAAGGAGTCATTGATTTTCACTAAGTACATATAGTAAAAAAAAAAGAAATATTTTTGTCTGAAGGTACAAGGCATAGAGCTTTGATGTTTGCTCTATAATATATTCTATGGGTTCTCTACTAAAGTTGTTTTAATTATGCCCCTAGTGTTAAAATTGGCCCTGCCCAGGGGCAGTGATTCTCATTATGTTCACATAGTAAAAACAGAAAATAAAACAAATCTTTTCTGAATAGGAGAAAGCTACAGCTTAGATATTTGACTTGAAATGTTGTTTGGTGGACCTGTATCAAGATTGTTTTGAATTAAACCCTTGGGTCCAAAATTTTGCCTTGCCCAAGGGGACAGTGACCTACTTTCTTGTCCTTTGATGTACAGCAATGAAATTTTGACCATGTGCACAGTTTTAGTTGTAAAATTGAACTTTGATATCAGGTGAACTAGATTTTGATGATGTGACCTACTTTCTTGTCCTTTGATGTACAGCTATGAAATTTGAACCATGTGTACAGATTAAGATGTTAAGTGAACTTTGATTTCAGCTGACCTAGATTTTGACAAAGTGTCTTACTATGTTGTCCTTTGATGTAGTCATGAAATTTAGGCTGTGTGAAATATGACCTTCAACACCAAATTCACTAGACTCAAGTGCATTGGTATATTCCTACTCTGATCTTTTGTTGAGTTAACAACAGATTTAACTAATCTGATAATAAGAATTAGATAGGTCAGGGATCTATGCATTATGACAATCTTCAAAATTGTATAGAAACAAAGAAAATCAGTCGTCAACTTAGTGCAAGAACGTAATAAGTGCTTCTTTATTTAATAGCAGTTATTGAGTTCTTGCACTAAGGTGACGAATTCTGTTCCTACACTACTATTTAGTGTTGTATTAATGCGGTGGCATAGCATTTTTCTCAAATGCAATCTTGTTTTTCACTGGGGAAAATCTTTCAAATTGTGGCTCAGATATGAGAAAGTGGGTGCTTTAAAATACTGGTCTGAAATTGAACATAATTTTTATGCTGTCTATAGGAGATTTCTTTTGTATACTAGATCATCGGCTTGTTTCATTTCTATAAATAACAGTTTCCTCACCCCTTAAACTATTTTCAGGGCAAGCAGCTGATGTCATGTAGTTTGGGGGATCATGTGCTGGGAGTTGGTCAGGTATTTGATATTTTACATCCATTCCTTTTTAAATTTGTGAATTGGACTGGTCCACCTTTGAATGTGGAACTGTTCATTTATAATATTACGGATTTTAAGGTGATACTGATCAGAATACTCATAATGAAATAATGAATGAAAGTGTCTTTCCAATATAATATTTGTATTGTTTTGCAACCTGTATTAATTAATAACATCTTAGTATATGTAATTTGTAAGGTCTATGCAATAATTAAACTTGTTGTTTCGTAGATTTTTGAGACATAAGGTATAGAGCAGATTCAGTTGTAAAATTGCTAAGTGCTGAATGATTAACTCAATAATATGAGAACAAATTATCACCTTAGTGCAGTAACGGAATAAGTCATAAATTTAATGAGAATTAATCAGTTATTGCACTAAGGTGACAATATAATATTAATATTGTACTTTTATTAAAAGTTTTATTCAATAATAGACAGTAAAACTTTTATTAATATTATAAATGTATGCAAAATTTGAGAGTACAAAAATGTAATAAGTTACCAAAAAAAAAAAAATGTTATTGTTTATTTAATTTCTTTATTTCCAGAACAAAATCTCCAATTTAACATTTAATTTTAAAAGAAGAACTTGATTTATTCTCTTACAGTTAATTGATGTTCAATGGAAAGTGGGCATGGCAATGAGCTCGGACACATGTAGACAGTTAAACTCCCCATTTGTGACCTTGACCTTGACAGTAGCAGACGCAGGGGGAAATCTCAAAACACATCCACTAGAACTTACGATGGACCAATTTAGGGTAAGTTGAGGTAGGCAAAAAGCTGGGTGTCCTGGATACATGATGCATCTATCATAGTTTGTTGAAAATCTTTGTTTTCATTCGGTGTATGAATGTAAGGATTTATTATATTTTGCATAATTGTATAATTGAATGTTATACCATAGTGACATAAGCTAAAAGTATTTGTCTACTATCACTAAATCAATTGATTTTTTATTTAACAAAAACTTTGCAAGTAGAATAGTTGAAACTACGGTTTTGAGATGTTTTGGCAATGCTTACAATTTTCTGTTTTGACTAAATATCAAATCCAAAGTAGATAAAATTTCCTTTGTACTAAGCAGTGATAAGAAGTTTTTCATGTTTTTATGATTTTTAGAGGGCAATAAATCACCTTTTACCCCTCATTTCCACTTGTATATTTCTCAGAACAATCTATTTCCCTTAAAGAAAACGGTTCTTTGATTGAGAACAAAAAGAAGTACTAATAATATTAATAATCTTGCAAAATGTAAAAATTGTCTTACATCAGAACTTTTGAGTACAGTACTTGATTTTCAAGCACATGCTTATATTCAAGATTAGGTGGATGATGTTAGTGTAATTTTAATAGGGCATTTAAAATTCTATAATTTTTTATCTTCAGAATTTTACCAATCAGTTGAAGGAAATAGGAAAAGTGCTGGAAATGGTCTGAACAAGAGCAGTAGGAACAAAAAGAAGGAATATCTATCACTTAGAAGAATACAGAACTAGTAATCTCTATATCCCAGAAGACTGCATTATGTTTAAACTTAGACAGTATATGAGACCGAATAATGTATCATTTACAATATTACGACAGTCAGTGATGTCGGCATAGCCAGGAAAATAAATGAACATATTGAAGAGTATTATACTGTATTTCGATTGATTTAGAAACGTCATGACTGAAGTAATGCAGAGGGGCACCTAAGGTCCATGCTAAAAAATTCACATGACCTATATCAGTGCTGGTATGATTTGAAACCGAATCTGAAGATATATGTGAACTTTTCTGAAGCTTGTATTATCACTAATCTTTATTACAGTTAATCTTGTATAACAATACTTTTCTTCTCTTCACTAACTGCAATAGATCAATTGATAAGGTGCACAAGTGTCTGACCAGCTTTGTATACACAATAAGCCAGAGCATTTCAAGGCAAAACATCACAACAATTTGAGGCTTCATATTTTAAACTTTATTAAACTGAAAGTAGTATACATGTAGATATTTATTATTGTATGTCTAATAAAAAGAGTATAAATTGCTTGAAGTTTTATAGTTTTTGTATGGATAAAATTTCCACTTAAATCAAATGACAACTGACATTTTTCAGACTGTCAGAGTATGTATGCTTTTTATGCTGAGTTCAAGAACTTGGCACTTGGCAGTCTACATCAACGGCCTTCCTGGATAACTCATCAGTAATGACCAATTTCATCTAAAGTGACAGACTAAATAAAACATGATTTCTAGCCTGTTACATTTAATCCTGTCTGGAATTATCTATCATTAGTTACCAGCTACACTTGTAGCAAGAGTACATGATCATTGAATTAAAAGATCGTTCATTGTATGATTCTATAACTATATCTCTACAATAAAATGTAAATAAGTATGTCTGACTGTTAGGGATCGCTATTAACATTATTTTAGGACATTGTTTGTTCAAATAAAAGCCATTTATTTTTCCCTATATATATATAGAAAAAAACTTAGAAAATCTTCTTTTGAAAAAACAAAACAGCTACAGCTTGGATATTAAGCGTGAAACATTTGCTAGTGAGGGTCTACCAGCATTGTTCAAATGAAAGCCCTGGGTGCAAAATTGGCTCTGTCCCTGGGGCTCATTGATTTTTCTTATATGTATGTTTTAAAAAATTAAAAAAATCTGCTTTCAAACCCCAAAGAGCTAGATATTAGATATTAAGCCTGAAAGAATTCCCAATTGGTGTCTACCAAGTTTGTTCCAATAAAAGCCCGAGGATTAAAATTGGCCTGCCCTGGGGGTCATTGATTTTCCTTATATGAATATAGTGGAAAACTAAAAAATCCTCTGAACAAACACAAAGAGCGAAAACTTAGATATTTAGCATGAGATATCTTCTAGTGAGTGTCTACCAAGTTTGTTCAAATAAAAGCCCTAGGGTGCAAAATTGGCCCCGTCCCAGGGGATCGTTGATATTGCTTATATGTACATGTATATAGGAAAAAAAATATTTATATAAAAAAAAAACAAATAGCTAGAGCTTAGATATAGAATGAAACATCTTCTGTGTCTACCAAGTTTGTTCAAATAAATATCCTGGGGTTAAAATTTGCCTGTCCAGGGGTTCATTGATTTTCCTTATATGAATATAGTAAAAACTAAAAAAACATCTTCTTAAAAAGACAAATAGCTAGAACTTAGATATTAAGCATGAAATAGCTTTTAGTGAGTGTCTACAAAGTTTGTTCAAATAAAAGCCCTGGGGTCAAAATTGGGACCGCCCAAGGGGTCATTGATTTGCTTTTATGTACATGTATTTAGAAAAAAAATCTTCTTTTAAAAACACAAGTAGCTAGAGCTTAGATATATAGAATGAAACATCTTCTAATGGGTGTCTACCAAGTTTGTTCAAATAAACATCTGGGGACAAAATTTGCCCCATCCCGGGCAGTCATTGATTTTCCTTATATGTATATAGTAAAAATTTAAAGAATCTTCTTTTAAAAGAACTGAAAGTGCTAGAGCTTTGGTATTTGGCATTTAAAATCTTCTAATGGATGTCTACCAAGTTCATTCAAATAAAAATCCTGGGGTCAAAAAGTGGCCCTGCCCGAATGGGTTATTGATTTTCTTTTTTACCGGTATGTATATTGTAAAAACTTGAATAAAATCTAAATTGGCCTGTAGGGGTCATTCATTTTCCTTATATGTACACATCTTTTGGAAGTAATGTTTTACTTTAGCAATAGCAACCAGTAAATGTTTTTACAGATGCAGTATTATGGCATGTACTTCAAATCACATTTGGTTCTCTTTTGCAGTCATGCACATGAAGTTTATACTATATGAATATTCAAAGAAGAATGGGGTTCATAATTCTTCTCACCCTGGAGTTGGCATAACACTTTGGTTACAGTTATAACTTGTTACTTTTTCAACATCATATCAAACACCAAAGATATTTGCAAGTTATTTCTCACACACACACACATATTTGAGATCATAATAGGAGTTAACCCTCTAATGCGCATGACTCTGGCATGCATTTTAACTTAATTATGGATTGCCCTTTGTGAACATAAAATAAGATTCTTTTGTCTCAAAATAATGTAATGTAATTTTTTGAATGATTCCGATTATTCCTACATTTTTTCAGGCTCTTGTTTTATTTGTTTTATTATAAAGCTCTGATAATAGTCATATGAGCTCTCCTACATCAACTGATGCTTTATCCTTCCACATAGGGATGGATTAATTTTATTACACATTCTAAAGTGTATTGTTTACAAGAAATATGCTATTTCAAAAAGAATATGATATTTATAATAGTATAAATGTTGCTTTCCTTATCTTTCTTGTAGTTATTCCAACTTTCTTTTACTGTCCTGCTTTTTGTCATTTTCACATTTTTATCATAACTTTTATGTCCTTGCATTTATCAGTACAGATAAGAGTATACAAATATGAATCTTTGCAGCATTATTTCTCCTCCTTACATTTAGTGACATCAAATAATAGTATAAAGCGTCTCGAGCTCTACCTTCTTGTTCCATGCATTTTCCAAGAATATTTAGAGCTGTTTCCCGATGTCCAAGGTTTGGTTCTTCTTCAATGGTTCTGATCTGTTTTAAAAGAGCCATTTTTTTGTTGTCATGTCTCCCTAAATGGCTGTAAACTTTGTATTGTAGAAAGTAGAGGTAAGGGAGGGAATCCACCACAGCACAATCCATCCATCTGTTGTCTTCGTTTGTACGAAACATTCTGTCCTCTTGAGTAGATCTAAAAAATTCATATCTGAGTTCAGTTGGTACACAGTGAATTTCACATGGCAGAAATCTTACACATGATGCTGTTGTACACTGTAAGACTTCTTCATTATAATTGTCACATAATTGGCCAAATCCTTGTTTTAATGGTTTTCTCTTAAATTGATGACAACAACAGACAGGCTCAACAATTTGTAGATCATATCTACTTTCAATCTCACTGAGTACTAGGTCAGCTTTTTGTATTTCTTGAACACAGTATAAGATTGAAGCTAGTTTAAGTTTACTTGATGCAACATCTGTATTCAGACCAAGTGAGATGAGTTTGAGGGCATCGGCTGATACAGTGTTGTACTGATAGATGTTGCGTGAAGCCAGGACAGATCCAAGTGTTGTACAATACAATGGTAACAGAAGAAGAATGGCTGTCCTATCCAATCCTTCATATTGACAGTAGAATGCTTTTGATATATAGTTCTTTAATTTCTCTACAGCCTCATTAGGACTGCTGTCCTTAAGAAGATTATAAGTATATATTAATGTGTTAGATTTTTCTAACGCCAGATCAAATAAAAGTATTCCTGAAATAAGGTCACTTTTCTTGTTTATATCTTTCTTGTATATATTTGGAGATATGTTATAAAGCTTGAGATAAAGCCTGAAACCAAGAGCATCACATTTAATCCCAAGTAGTGCCACACCTTCGCTGTTGATAATATTGTTGAGTATTTCCAGGATATATGGTTTGACTGCAGGTGAAATTTTTCCCCTCATTAAATTGTTCCCAGGTATGATAAAATGTGGACAATTTTCATTAATGATATTGGTGTACAGCAGATATAAACACTGTGTTAGACAAAAAAGTAAGTTACTTTTTCTCCAGATGTTAGAATGTGTATTAGCAATACAGTGGAAGACTACAGTTTTACACATGTAACTGGATATCACATCTTGAAAAAATGGAGTAATATATGCTTTTAAAATCACTTTCATCAAGACATAACAGCGAATCTGTGTAATATTTAGGTTGAACATTAAACACCTTTCTGCTGAAGATGTTGATATTCTCCATTCAAGTTGCTCATGTGTACTTCCTCTACATCCAACACAAACAACAAAGCACCCAGTTCTGCTGCAATATTGTTTTATTTCAGCAGACGGCCATTGACCTTCATCTTGTTGATCCAACCATTGTCTAGCTTGTTGCGGCCATGTTGTACAATGTAGAGTGTCAGAATAATCACAGTTTTACTGTACATAGTTTTTTTTTTACAACGAGTCAGCGATACACTGAAGTGTATCATATTTCAATGTACAGTTTCATTTATAAACCTGTTGCTGGGAGTGTAAAATTTATCTACATGTTTAAATGTCAGATCGTTTATGCTAGTAAATATGCGCGTTTAGAGAGAGATTTTACATTAGTTAGGAGACACACGCTTATAGTGTGAGGGGTTATTTTTTTATTGGGAAGAGAATTTTGTTGTTTTGAAGTCAGTTTTATTGGTTTGTTGAAGTGGTTGAATATAATTGTGGTGATCTTAATTGATCAGGGTTTATTGGTTGTAATTTGTTGTTGAATTATATCTGTTTGTGAAGATATAATTGGTTGATATTGGTTGAATGTTTGGTATTATATCAAGATTATATTAGTTGCTGCTTTGTTTTGAGGATATATGTAAATATTGGATGCTTTAGTTTAAGTTGTTTTCTGATGCTGATTAGATGGCGTGAAGTTAATATTGTTGGATGAATGTTTGTGGTTTATACTGTATCTTCGAGTTGTAAAAATATTCATTTTTTGTGTTGTTCGTTTTGTGGTGATTTTATTGTTATTTGATCATAAGTTGTTTAGAGCTTGGGCTCGCCAGGTGTCTTGTTTCGTATAAAAGACGTATACGTGAAAAGATATTTCATATAAGTGGCTGATAAATGATGTGTGTTTGTTTTGGGTGTAAATAATGATCAGAGTTCTTTGTTTTGGGTGTAAGTAATAGTCAGAGTTTGTTGTTTACATGTATATATTGATTTGAGATAGAAAAAGATAAAAATACCTAAAAAAAGATAGTGTTAACTAAACAATTACATGCTAGTTTTCCAACTGAGAATATTTCACTTTTATGTCAGGCGGTGCTGCCCAGCCTCCATATCTTGGAAATTGGTTCTAGTATTTATTACTAAATCTTTTCTTAGATTAAATAACATCAAGGCAGACATTTCTCCTGACAATTTGGGGGCTCGTCCGGGATATTCTCTTTAAGTTGGAATTTTTCCTGGCAAAATATTGTTTGTTAAACTTTGATAAAAAATTTATTAAACCTTTAAATCATTTACGATCTGTTGGTAAAATACTGCAGTGTAAAATGCTGTTAGGCGAAAATCGATAAACCTTCGTTGTAGTGTTATACAAGTAAACTCTCTGTGCAATAGAGTTTAAGTAGAGAGTTATATGTATAGAAGCGGTGACGGGCTGTGTTTAAAAGTTTATTTATACTGAAGAAGTTATTGCATTTTAGCAGGAGAGCACCCTTTGTTGAATACTGTTTATACGGTGATAGAATTAAGTGGTTTTTGGGAGACATTTGTTTCGATAGTTTGAGTCATTGTGTTAATAAGTTTATATCGATGATAAAGATATATAACTTATAATTCGTTGAGGTTATAAACATCAGTAGTTGATTAAAGTTTATAACCGGTGTTCAGTGTGTGACTATTCATAAAAGTGTTTATCATAGTTGAATAGAAAGTTTTTGCTGCCGGTGCTCAGTTGGTTGTTTTCTTAAAGTTTACATAGTTGTTAAACACTACAGGAAGATTATTATCAGTGCCCTGGTTGTTACTGTTGATACAAGTTCATTGTCGGTGCCCGGTAGGTGCCATTGTTATATAGAGATTAAATTTGGAATAACGATTGGCGGTGCTACAGAGGTACACCATTTTGATGAGTAATAAGTGTTTATTTTACGGGTTTCGTAAAAGTTTATTATTTTTGTAATAGTAATCCATTATTAAGTAATTATGGATTATGATAAATGGGTATCATTGGGAGAGAGGCTTGGGTTGAAGGACGGGGAGTTACGTGATTATGTTCAAAAGAAAGAATCAGAATATCTTGATAGAGAAGAGAGAAATATTAGACGTGAAGAAGATAAACGGCGATTTGAGGCCGAGCATAAAGCAAAAGAAGCTGAACGTGAGGAAGAGCGACGGCGATTTGAGGCCGAGCATAAAGCAAAAGAAGCTGAACGTGAGGAAGAGCGACGGCGATTTGAGGCCGAGCGTCTAGAAAAAGAAGCCGAGCGTGAGGAAAAGAAACGTTTATTTCAAGCTGAAGTAGAGATGAAAATGAAAGACCAAGAAATAGAATTAATGAAGTTAAAAATTGAGGCTGGGGATCGCCTTGATACCCCACCTAGCACCGGTTTGAGGCCAAGATTGCCTAAATTTGAAGAGTCAAAAGATGACATAGATGCTTATATAGAGCGTTTTGAAAGATTCTCTATCAGTCAAGGATGGAAAGAAGACACATGGGCAATAAGCTTAAGTTCGTTATTAACGGGGAAAGGTCTTGAAGTTTACACTAGTATGCCTCCTGAGCAAGCATCAGATTATCAAGAATTAAAAACAGCAGTTTTGAAAAGATACCAATTAACAGAAGACGGTTTCAGAACGAAATTTAGAGAGAGTAAGCCGGAACAAGGAGAGACTGTAAACCAATTTATGGCTCGATTAGATAGGTACATCAGTAGATGGACAGAAATGGCCGATGCTGCGGATACAGTAGATAAATTGAAAGATCTTATTATTAGAGAGCAATTTGTCAAAGTTTGTTCAACGGAGCTAGCTCTTTTTCTTAAAGAACGAAAGCTAAAGGATCGTAGAGATGTCATATCTTTGGCTGAACAATACTTAGAGGCTCATGGCGGTACAATTACAAATAGTAAAAGCTCAAAAGTTGCCAATTTTTCAAATAAATCACCAATACGCCTTAATCAAGGTAATCTATCGAAACCAATACAGCACTATCACAGAGAAAATAGAAAAGTTACATGCTTCATATGTAATAGAGAGGGTCATGTGGCCAGAGATTGTAGAGATCAGACTAAGAAAAGATATGGGGCTGCTGCAATGGCATATGGAGAGCAAAATAGAAATTACTTTAAAACAAATCGGGATTCTTCACCAAGGAACGTGGCGTAGTAGGCCTGGAGAAAATAGACGTGATTGGAGATCAGATGATAAGAAAATATCGGGGCTTATGTATGTCAATTTCTCCAACAAATTCTTATGATGGTTGTATTGAAGAGGGGGAAACTTAAATTAGCCAATGGTAATTCTGTGCCTGTCATTACAAGTAGCTGTACAACTTGAATCATTAGAAGGTGAACGTCAATTGGATTTGAAACTAGGATATGTTGGTAATCAAAGAGGCTGAAATTTCTTAGAGACATGGTTGCGGTTTTAAGCAGTAAGGTTTAGAAAGAAAGGTTAGTGGAAGAAGATTCAAAATTGCTGAATAAAAATTTTGTCAAGATAGAAATAGATGGGTCCGGGCCGGTTTGGGTACCTATGGCAAAAATAAACATTGAACACCCTTATTATAAGGGTAAAATAGAAGCACTGGGTTTTTAGAGTCAGAATTTGTGGATTAGTCTTGGGGCAAATATTCAGGGTGTACTTGATAAACCCAAAAAGAAGTGGCGTTTAAGCCGAAAAGTAAAAACATAAGCTGCTGTTTTTACTAGAGCACAGGCCCCGAAAAGAGAAGAAAGCAATGAAACCTTCTTAAAAGTTCCAAAGGGTCGAAATAATGAAATTACGTAAATATGTTCTTAACAAAGACAATCAAATGACTCAATACGTTACAGGCGTTGTGTGGCAGTATGCTAGGGAAAATAAGATCATGAAAACAAAAAGCGGTAACAAATTTTTAGATATGAAGTTAGAAAAAGTGTGTTGTATAGAAATTTGAGACGGTGAAAGGTGATTTGAGAGTCGAAACAAGACAAAATAGTTGTTCCTATTAAATATCACAAAAGAGTTATGTCATTTTAGCTTCATGAATCTATAGTGGGTGGCATTTGTCTGTACGCAAGACTTTAGACAGGATACAGTCTAGTTTTTCACTGGCCAGCGTATTTCTAGTGAAATAACTAGATTTTGTCGTTCCTGTGACATTTGTCAGAAACGGTGCCCAGGGGGTAGACTTCAGAAAGCTCTTTAGGTGAAATGCCTATTATTGATACTCCGTTCAGAGAATTTGCGGTTGATTTGATAGGGCCAATAACGCTGTATCGGAAAAGAGAAATAGGTACATATTAACTGTAGTTGATTATGCTACACGTTACCCAGAAGCTGTTGCTTTACCAAGAATTGAGACTGAAAATATAGCTGAAGCATTGTTAGATATTTTTGCAAGAGTAGGTTTCCCATCGGAAATACTTAGTGATAGGGGAAGTCAGTTCACGTCACAACTTATGGAAGAAGTTTGTAGGCTAGTATCACTAAAACAGTTGTTTACGACCCTTACAATCCAAAATGTAATGGTCTTTGTGAGAGAATGAATGGTATTTTAAAAAGCATGTTGAAGAAAATGTGCCAAGAACGACCTAAGGATTGGGATAGATATTTGTCTGCGGTTCTCTTTGCATACAGAGAAGTCCTCAGTCAAGTACAGGGTTCTCGCCATTTGAACTTCTATATGGAAGAACTGTTAGAGGTCCCATGCAAGCACTAAAAGAATTATGGACAGAGACAGAAGTACCAGAGACACGTAATACGTATGAGTACGTACTAGATTTGAGAAATAGATTAGAACAAACATGCAAGATTGCTAGAGAGAATCTCAGCAACTCACAAGAAGAGTATAAACATCATTATGATAAGAAAACTAGACCAAGAAGTCTTAAGAAAGGAGACAAAGTTTTATTGCTCCTGCCTTCAACACACAATAAACTGATGTTACAATGGAAAGGTCCATTTGTTGTAAGTGATGCAGTTAACAAGTTTGACTACAAAGTTAAAGTAGGTGATAGAATTAGGATGTACCACATTAATCTTCTGAAGAAATATGAAGAACGAGAAGATAAAATTTGTGCGAGTGTAGCTGTAATAGAAGCCGAAAATAATGATGATACTGGGGCTGTTGATGATGAAAATCTTTTAGAACTAGTAGACACACAGGGTGAAGAGACATACAGAGATGTTAATATTAATGATCAATTAACACTTGAACAAAAATCAGAAGTAAATGCGTTGCTTCAAGAATTTGAGGATATTTTTACTGATATTCCCGGAACTACAGATCTTGAATCTCACAAGATTGAGTTGACTGACAAAACACCAATTCGTGTTAGACAATATACGATACCATATGCAAAAAAGGACAGCGGTAGAGGAAGAAATTAAGAAAATGCTTGAATGTGGTATCATTGAACCAGCAAATTCTGATTATAATTCTCCAATTGTTTTGGTGAAGAAAAAGGATAATACAAAACCGCTTTTGTATTGACTTCAGACGACTCAACTCTGTAACAAAGTTTGATACAGAACCAATGGGTAATGTTGAGGATGTGATGGCGAAACTTAAAGAAGATAAGTTCTTCACGAAAATTGATTTGACCAAAAGGTTTTTGGCAAATACCAATTGAAGCAAAATCAAGACATCTCACAGCATTTTCTACAACAGAAGGTAGTTACCAATTCAGAAAGACGCCATTTGGAATGGTCAATTCTGGTGCAACATTTAATAGAATGATGCGGAAGTTGCTTTCCGGAGTGAATGATACTGATAACTATGTTGACGATGTGCTTGGACATACGGTTACATGGGAGAGACACATGAAGATGTTGAGACAATTGTTCGAAAGAATACGAAACGCAAAGATCACAGTTAAGCCTTCTAAATGTATGATTGGATTTGAAAGTATACCATTTACCGGTCATGTTGTTGGCAAAGGACAAATGCAAATGGAAGATGACAAATTAGTCAAAATTAGAGACGCTATGCGACCAAAGTCAAAGAAGCAACTGAGATCATTTCTTGGTCTAGCTGGATACTACAGAAAATTCATTGCTTCATTTGCAGAAATTGCTTCACCCTTGACTGATCTTACGAAGAAAGGACAGCCAAATAAAATCATATGGAAACCAGAACATGAAAAAGCCTTTACGACATTGAAGCAAGTACTGACACGATCACCAATACTACGACTTCCAGACTTTTCAAAGTCCTTTGTTTTGCAATGTGATGCTTCAGATACCGGAGTTGGGGCTGCACTTCTTCAACAGTTTGATGATGGTCTGCTTCCAATAGCTTACGCGAGTAAGAAATTGTTGAATAGAGAAAGAAACTACTCGGTTATCGAAAGGAAATGTCTTGCAATGGTATTCGGAATAAAGAAATTCAACAAATATTTGTACGGGAAAGAATTTGAGCTGCATACAGACATGCTCCTTTAACGTACATTCAGAAATGTAAAGTTGAAAGTGGCCGCATAATGAGATGGGCATTATTTCTACAGAACTATAAGTTTAGAATAGTAGCTGTTTGAAAGGAAAGGACAACGTGTGTGCAGATTACCTAAGTAGACTCGATACCTGAAAAGAGACATTGTAGATTATTCATTTTTGTTTGAAAACAGTGGAGTGTTTTCTTTAGTAGGGGGCTGTAGAATAATCACAGTTTTTTACTGTACATAGTTTTTTTTTTTAAACAACGAGTCAGCGATACACTGAAGTGTATCATATTTCAAATGTACAGTTTTCATTTATAAAACCTGTTGCTGGGAGTGTAAAATTTATCTACACATGTTTAAATGTCAGATCGTTTATGCTAGTAAATATGCGCGTTTAGAGAGAGATTTTACATTAGTTAGGAGACACAACCACGCTTATAGTGTTGAGGGGTTATTTTTTTTATTGGGAAGAGAATTTTGTTGTTTTGAAGTCAGTTTTATTGGTTTGTTGAAGTGGTTTGAATATAATTGTGGTGATCTTAATTGATCAGGGTTTATTGGTTGTAATTTGTTTTGTTGAATTATATCTGTTTGTGAAGAATATAATTGGTTGATATTGGGTTGAATGTTTGGTATTATATCAAGATTATTTAGTTGCTGCTTTGTTTTTGAGGATATATGTAAATATGGATGCTTTAGTTTAAGTTGTTTTCTGATGCTGATATAGATGGCGTGAAGTTAATATTGTTGGATGAATGTTTGTGGTTTATACTGTATCTTCGAGTTGTAAAAATATTCATTTTTTGTGTTGTTCGTTTTGTGGTGATTTTATTGTTATTTGATCATAAGTTGTTTAGAGCTTGGCTCGCCAGGTGTCTTGTTTCGTATAAAAGACGTATACGTGAAAAGATATTTCATATACGTGGCTGATAAATGATGTGTGTTTGTTTTGGGTGTAAATAATGATCAGAGTTCTTTGTTTTGGGTGTAAGTAATAGTCAGAGTTTGTTGTTTACATGTATATATTGATTTGAGATAGAAAAAGATAAAAATACCTAAAAAAAGATAGTGTTAACTAAACAATTACATGCTAGTTTTCCAACTGAGAATATTTCACTTTTATGTCAGGCGGTGCTGCCCAGCCTCCATATCTTGGAAATTGGTTCTAGTATTTATTACTAAATCTTTTCTTAGATTAAATAACATCAAGGCAGACATTTCTCCTGACACTTTATCTATATCTTTGTAGCCTGGTTGTCCTTGAAGTAAACCTGCTGGCCCATGTATTTCACTGTCTCTATTAAAAAAATATACTACAGAATTCTTTAAAAACAATTTTCCTGTTCTGTCTTTGAAGAAGAATTGATTAGAATCACCATCAGTAGAAAGAGGAACATCATCTCTCAGACGTTGAAGTAAACAATACCCAGGAGATACAGAATTATCTTGAATCATCAAGAGATTAGGTACACCAGGTATCCAGTCACTCCAGTCTTGTATCACAGTATATGTTTTATCGTACACAAGTTGATCTATGTCTGATTTTATTCCTATTGTAGTTGTACCTTCTGATTGACTCCCAAAAAAGTATGTTAACATACTATTCTCATCAAGTAGTTGATCATTTATGTTCCGTAGTGATTCTCTCAGAAGCCATGTTCTTCTCCTCTTCAGTGTCATTCTCTCATCAATACCTATATCAGCCAGAACCTCTGATAATCTCATTGACACAGTCTTGGTGTAATTTGGTACTTGATACATTCTGAAAATAACAATAATGTTCATTTCTAATATATTCAATTTCTTTACTACTTCTTCTGATTTTCTTATCTAAGATTACCATTATCAGATTAATATTGTTTTTTGTGTTAAATTGTCAATTTTCCTTTATAGAAAATTGTTTAAAAATGAGTTGATATCATCATCTTTATGAATTATGATGGTTATCAAATTTTGTTATTATATGAGAAATGTATTATAGAATTTGTATTTGGTGAAAATTGATTTATACTTTTTATTTTCACATACCCTATGAATCGAAAATCTCAATCAAATCTAAAACTTTTTAATCAACCCGGTTTTTGAGAAATTTTTCATTTTATCTTTGATCAAATACAAAACTTGACCTCTTTTTGAAATAAATTTTAACTTGTCAGTAGTATAGAGAAATCATTAAATTTTTACCTTTTTGTTTATATCTGCTGCAGATTTAAGATCATGAAGTCACTAGATGTTCAGTATTTTTAAAGAAAAACAAAATATTATAGAAGTTTACAACAAAAGTAATTGGGTTTTTCTGGATTTATTTTTAACTTCCTCTTTCTCTTTTAATCTTAAGAAGATAACTCTGTTGAGCAGTTATTTCATATCTGACATTTGTTGTCTCCCATTGTTGAAGAAAACTTACCATTATTGTCTCCCTTTGTTGAAGAAAACTTACTGACAAGATATTAAGACAAGATAAGATAAATTATCCTAAGTTCATGCTTCATGTATGCTTCTTGTATGTAAAAGGGACTCCACTGAGTTTTTGTGTCATGAATACCGACTTGAAATATATTTTCAAGATTAATGTTCCATTTCATGTAGGTCTAGACCATTAACTTTTGTTATAAAAAATCAGATCATTGACTCAGTTTGTTTTTTCGAGAAAAGTTATTCGTATTGTGAAAAGTGACACAAAACTGTTACTAAGTTACTACGCTAAGAATAGCACAAACGTATGATTTTTTGTGATATATAGAGATCACTTCTCCGTCTTTTGTCAGTCAGTCTGTCTGTACAAACATACAAATATTTAGGGGAATATGGGAACAATAGGTAACTTTATATTTCCTTTGATGCTACTCATTCTGTAAGCTCTTATGTGGCTATTTCTTATGTGGCTAAAAGAACAAAATAGAGAATAAATTAGTAACCACTAGGATACAAAACTTCGAGCATGTCCGTCAGTCCGTCAATCCGTCACAAAACATTTATGAACTACCCCTCAGAAACTACTGGTGCAATTTCATCCAAAATTTACAGAAATGATCAGTACCAAGTTTAGTTGTCCGTATCTTCGGCATTTACTGGTTCAATGATTTTTGTAAGAGTTGTGGCTCATTAATTAATATTATTTTAAAGTTTGTCCAGACTAGTCTCCTTATACCACTAATGCAATTTTTATGAAACTTTACAGGATTGATATGTAGCTCTAGTACTTGCGCATATTACAAGGATTTTCCAGTGGAATAATTTTTGGCCGAGGAATAGCACTTGAAAATACGGTTTATACGGTGGTTTTTTGTTTGTTGCCAGCTGCATAGAAGCTTGTCAGGACTACTCCTCAGAAACTGCAGGTTCAAGTTCAACTTAACAGGAATTATCTGGAAAAAAAATTTATGGCCCTTAGATATATATCGCATTTTGCCCTGTTAATGATTTATGTGTCTCTTGCTATATAGTAGCTAGAACATGCAATAGGCTATCATGAGGCGCCTTATGTGATCACTGATTGCTCTTGTTGAAATATAGCCTTCACACTTAAATGTTCTTAACGTTCAAGGTCAGATTTTAAAAATTCAGGAAATTTCAGTTATGAACAGATGCCACAGGGGCATTAATATAATGTTTTCTGAACATATTTTATTTTCATGCCACCGCAGCATCTGTGTGTGTGTGTGTGTGTGTGTGCGTGTGCGTGCGCGTGCGCGTGCGTGTGCGCGTGTGTGTGTGTGTTATATAGATTATATAATGAATTTAAAAAATCTTCTTGTGAAAAACCACTAGTCCAATTTCAACCAAACTTGTCAGGATTGATCCTTGGGTGAAGGGCTTCCAAATATGTTCAAAAAATAACATTCCATGCAGAAATCTGGTTGCCATGGCAACCAAAAGGAATTATAAGAATAAATTTGAAAATTCTTCTTGTAAAGACCCAAAAGGCCTAGAGCTTAGATATTTTGCATAAGGCATTGTCTGGTAGACCTTTACCAAGATTGTTCAAATTATAGCCCTGGGGTCAAAATCGGCCCCGCCCCGGGGGTCATTGATTTTCACTATATGTACATATAGTAAAAACTTAAATTACCTTCTTGTAAAAATCCAAAAGGCCTAGAGCTTAGATATTTTGCATAAGGCATTGTTTGGTAGACCTCTACCCAGATTGTTCAAATTATAGCCCTGGGGTCAAAATCTGCCCCGCCCCGGGGGTCATTGGTTTTCCTTATATGTATAAAGTAAAAACTTACAGTAAAACTTTAAAAAAATTTCTTCTTGCAATTGACAAATGCTAAAGGTTAGATATTTTGCATGAAACATTGAGAAGTGAACTTCCAGCAAGATTGTTCAAATTATAGCCCTGGGGTCAAAATTGCCCGCGCCCCGGGGGTCATTGATTTTCAATATATACATAATAGTAAAAAAATCAAAAAAATCTTATTATCTGAAGATACAAGGCTTAGAGCTTTAATATTTGTTAAATGATAATCATCTATAGGTACTCTACCAAAGTTGTTCAAATTTTGTCTCTAGTGTCAAAATTTGCCCCGCCACGGGGGCCATAGGTTTTCCTTATATGTATATAGTAAAAACTTAAAAAAAAACATCTTCTCTTAATTTACAAATGCTAGAGTTAAGATATTTCGCATGAAAAATTGTGTAGTGAACCTCTAGCAAGATTGTACAAATTATAGCCCTGGGGTCAAAATTGGCCCCATCCCCAGTGGTCATTGATTTTCACTATGTACATATAGTAAAAAATTCTAAAATCTTCTTGTCTGAAGGTACAAGGCTTAGAGTTTGATATTTAGTATATTATATCATCTATGGGTCCTCTACAAAAGTTGTTTAAATTATGCCCCTAGTGTTTAAATTGCCCTGCTCCAGAGGCGATAGTTTTCCTTATATGTATAAAGTAAAAACTTGAAAAATTTTCTTCTCTGAATTGAAAAATCTTCTTTGAATTGACATAGGCTAGAGGTTAAATATATGGCATGAGACTTTGCGAAGTGAACCTTTACCAAGATTGTTCAAATTATAGCCCTGGGGTCAAAATTGGTTCCGCCCCGGGGGTCATTGATTTTCATTATGTACATATAGTAAACAAATAAAAAATATTTTTGTCTGAAGATACAAGACATAGAGCTTTGATGTTTGCTATATAATATCATCTATAGGTCCTCTACCAAAGGTGTTCAAATTTTTACCCTGGTGTCAAAATTGGCCCTGCCCGGGGGCAATGATTCTCATTATGTACACATAGTAAAAACAGAAAATAAAACAAATGTTTTCTGAATGGAAGAAAGCTACAGCTTTTAGATATTTGACTTGAAATGTTGTTTTGGTGGACCTGTATCAAGATTGTTTTTAATTAAACCCTTGGGTCCAAAATGTTGCCTTGTCCAAGGGGACAGTGACCTACTTTCTTGTCCTTTTGATGTACAGCAATGAATTTTGACCATGTGCACAGTTTTAGTTGTAAAATTGAACTTTGATATCAGGTGACCTAGATTTTGATGATGTGACCTACTTTCTTGTCCTTTGATGTACAGCTATGAAATTTGAACCATGTGCACAGATTAAGATGTAAAGTGAACGTTGATTTCAGCTGACCTAGATTTTGATAAAGTGTCTTACTGTGTTGTCCTTTGATGTAGTCATGAAATTTAGGCTGTGTGAAATATGACCTTCACCACCAAATTCACTAGACTCGAGTGCATTGATATATTCCTACTCTGATCTTTTATTGAGTTAACAACAGATTTAACCACTTATCTGATAATAAGAATTAGATTATTTATAAGGTCAGGGATCTATGCATTATGACAATCTTTAAAATTGTATTGAAACAAAAAAAAATCTGTTCCTACAGTACTATTTAGTATTGTATTAATGCGGTGGCATAGCATTTTTCTCAAATGCAATCTTGTTTGTTTTGATGAGAAATCTCCAGAGCTTTAGAACAAGTTGGAGGCAGGCAGCTTTGAAATGATAGAATATAATGATAAACCATAGAATTTTTATATTGCATTAATAGATTAAGAAAGAAAAGACTATTTACATAAATGCTGCAAAAAATCGCCATATTGATAATATACTGAGTTTTCCTGCAAATTTGAAATATACCGGGGGTATTGAATTTTCCTGCAAATTTGAAATCCCCAAAAGCTTCTTATTTATTATTTTTTTGTATTGAAAGATAGAATAGTAAATGTTATGCATTTTTATGGCTATTATTGAATTTGCTTGATTGTTTCTGTGCCATTGAAAAGTAAACCCATGCACATATGATCATATCTGTACCTTCCTTGTATGTATAGAAACTCGTAGTTATCATCCACTGAAAGCACTGGCTGCATCTTTCCTCTGCTAAATTTATGTAACAGACTTGAATAACATTTAATTTTGATTTTTATAGAGATTTTTATACCATTTGATGTGGGTTTATACCAATAACTTGTGTGCAAAATTTCAGATCAATTTGTTCACTCTGTTTTACTAGAATAATCAATTCTGTTTTACTTGAATAATTATTGTTATTGTGTAATATGAATTGAAAATGAAAAACATTGATTTGAATTTTAATTTCAAATTCTAAAATTATGGCAAAATTATACCATAGTAACATATGCTAAAAGTATTTGTTTACCATCAATGAATCAACTGATTTATTTTTACAAAAATTTTACATGTAGAATAGTTAATACATGTTACTGAAACTATGGTTTTTCAGATGTTTTGGCAATGCTTACAATTTTCTGTTTTGACTACATATCAAATCCAAAGTAGATAAAATTTCATTTGTACTAAGCAGTGATAAGAAGTTTTTCATGAAGTTTGTATGATTTTTAGAGGGCAATAAATCACTTTTTATCCCTCATTTCCACTTGTATATTTCCCAGAACAATCTATTTCCCACCAAAAAAAAAAAAAACGGTTCTTCGATTGAGAACAAAAAGAAGTACTAATAATATTAATAATCTTGCAAAATGTAAAAATTGCCTTACATCAGAACTTTTGAGTACTTGATTTTCAAGTCGCATGCTTATATTCAAGATAAGGTGGATGATGTTATTGTAATATTAATTGGACCTGTAAAATTCTATTATTTTCTTCTTCAGAATTTTACCAATCAGTTGAAGGAAATAGGAAAAGTGCTGGAAATGGTCTGAACAAGAGCAGTAGGAGCAAATAGAAAGAATCTCTATCACTTAGAAGAATACAGATCTAGTAATCTCTATATCCCAGAGGACTGCATTGTGTTTAATCTTAGACCGTATAGGAGACCGAATAATGTATCATTTACAATATTACAACAGTCAGTGATGTTGGCATAGCCAGGAAAATAAATGTACATGTTGAAGAGTATTATAATGTATTTTGATTGATTTAGAAACGTCATGACTGAAGTAATGCAGAGGGACGTCTAAGGTCTTCGCTAAGAAATTTCCATATGACTTTTACAGTGCTGTAATGATTTGAAACCCTGCAAAAAACATGAACTTACTTGAAGATTGTCTACATGTACAATCAATTCTGATTATGACTTTCACTAATTTTTACATGACAGTCTTTATTACAATTCATCTTGTATAATTTAACTTTTTTTCTCTTCACTTACTGCAACTGACCAATTGATAAGATGAACAAGTGTTTGTCCAGCTTTATATACAATGAATGTATATGGTTTACAAAATAAGCCAGAACATTCCGAAGCAGGGGTGAGTAACCAGAAGCATTCGTTAGAGTTACGATCATCGTTAGGCCTTGGTTAAGCTCTAGTTAGTAATTTACCCTCTAACCCGAAACGTTCGTTATACCAAAAATACTAACGAAACTGTCGTAAAATAACGACTACCTCGGAGTACACGTTAGACCTTCGTTGAAGGAAAAAACAACGTCTGAAGCTCTTTAAACAAACTTTTTATGAGTATGTATTATTTATATCACCTATTTTCTTCCTATTTTCTTGTAATAAGTCCTTGATATGATGTTGCAATCGGTAAATGTCTTAAACTTAAGTGAGCATTTCTTTCGTAAATGATTTTAAGAATAATTCCAAATATCTTAATACAAGTGATGTTGTTTTTTCATTCGCAGACAATGGCCGCCATGCTGCTAGAGTATTTAGATAACTGATAGACTTTGGACACTTATATGTTTAAATGCTTCTAAGGAGGTTGATTAATTTCATCAACTGACATAGAGAATACAAAGTGACCTGTTAATCGCCTTAGTTATCTTATGGAATAGTATTCTTTCTTATTTATCTCAAAACAAGCTAACACTATGTGTATTGCATGTTTAGCAATACATCACATTCTTTCATGTATGAAATTAAATAGATATAATATTACATTAAAGTTTCAATTTTTTAATACTAAAAGACTTAGAAGTTATACTAGTTCTATATACAAAGTGAAATTAAAGAATTCAGCATAAAGACATTCATGTACAATGAAAGAGTGTAACACAGTATATGGATAAATTTTGACGTGTTTGGTTATATATGAAATTCAGCGGATTATATTTAAAAAAAAAACAACATTATATATCTTTCATATACTTTAAATAAATGGTTAATCTCTATTTTCATGAAAAGTAGAGTTTATCAATCGAAACTTGCTTTGTCTCTTATGTAATTTTCAAGCTAGCAACATACGAAGGTTTATTAAATATTTTCACCAGTGTGTAACAAAGGTTATGTAAAGAAAGTTTTACAGAAAAAGCAATTCATTTCTTTATTTGCATCATTTAAATCAAAACAAAAATCACTTTGCTATTTAGCGTCAATATTTTTAAAAGCATCGATTAAGATATTAGCGAAGATATATTTGCCATTGGCCAACAATCATAAAGTTTGAAACTATTTTATAACCTTATTCTTAAAAAATGATTCACATTTATTAAAAAATGTATACTTTGCCTTTAAAGGAAAGATGATTAACATTTTCTCTTAAATTGTTTTAAATCTTTATTTATTTTTCATCACAAAGAAATATCAAATCAAGATAAATGTATATATATAGCATTTCATCGAGGAGATAATTCACTGTATATTTGTCTCAAAAAGTATCCAAATTTTATTGATTTTTATTTTTTAACAATTACTCTTAGATAGTGTACTACTCTATTTCATCACACACATACCAAAATATTCTACATCTTAAAGATGAGGCCATGAACTTATATCTATACTCTCCTTTTGTTTTTTGTTACAAATCCAAAATGTTCAGTTGTAATTATGTTCATGTAACAGTATTTCTTGTCTATAGTTTTTGCTAGAAACGTTGTATAATGTTTAAAGCAAATAAACGTTATGTATTGTTTTGTATTGTATTGTATTGTATTGATAAATTTGATTAGTGAATATATATGTCTGTATTAATGAACATACAAATTCCATCTAACATTTTTGTGTAACTTGTAGAATTTTTCTGATGATAAATCTGTTATATAAAATGCATATTTAATTACGTTTAAAACAGTTTATCCTCAACACTATAATATCAATTTTGGTTGATTTGAAATAACGTTCTTGTATAATTACTGAAGCTCGTACTATATATAACTCCATTAAAATGTAACGTGACATTATCTTCAAAGTTTATTTTAAAAATCATTGAAAATTTGTATTGAAATTGTATTGTTGATGCATTTCTATCAATGTATCATCACATTTAGTATGATTATGTACTATGTACATGTCAAAATAAAATAATGTTCTGTTCTGTTTTGTATATCCGAAGACTTAGAATTGCTTTCTTTAGATTCGTTTAACGGCGAACGTATGGCATACATACATACACATACATACACAAACAAACAAACAAACAAACAAAAAAACAAACAAACAAACAAACTGTGTTCACAGATTTATATAGCTGCACATTTGCACAAAAAATTTAAACAAATTATAAACAGTTTAAAAACAATTATTTGTACGTGCAATGTAATCTATGCAGGAAAAGCTAATAACAGGTGGTGCCAAAATGCTGTGTATACCCTTAACGATTTCACAACGATTTCGTTAATGAATGTTACTAACGACTGATTAGCGATAACATAACGATGCTTTCTGGTTATGCAACAAAAACAATCGATAAAATCACTAACGTGTTCGTTACACGATCGCTAACGCTTTCGTTTGCGTGATTTTAACGAAAGCTTCGGGTTACTCACCCCTGAATACTAGTATCACAACAATTTAAGGCTTCATATTTTAAACTTTATTTAACTAAATATAGTATACATATAGATATTTATTATTGTATGTCTAATAAAACAAAAGAGTATAAATTGTATGAAATTTTAAAGTTTTTTTGTACAGAATTTTCACTTAAATCAAATGACAACTGACATTTTTCAGACTGTCAAAGTATGTGTGCTTTTTATGCTGAGTTCAAGAACTTGGCAGTCAGTCCACATCAACGGCTTTCCTGGATTACTTATCAGTACTTACCATTTAATCCTGTCTGGAATTATTTGTCAGTAGTTACCAGCTACATTTGTAGCAAGATTACATGATCATTAAATTAATAGTTAATTGTATAATTATATAACTATATCTCTACAATAAACTGTAAATAAGTATGTCTCACTGTTAGGGATAGCTGTTGACATTATTATAGGTAAAACAATTGTTCAAATAAAAGCCATTGATTTTTCCCTATATGTATATAGAAAAAACTAACAAAATCTTCTTTTGAAAAAAAAACCAAATAGCTACAGCTTAGATATTAAGCATGAGACATCTGCTAGTAGGGGTCTACCAGGTTGTTCAAATAAAAGCCGTGGGGTCAAAATTGGCTGTACCCTGGGGGGGGGGGGGCTCATTGATTTTCCTTATATGTATGTTGTAAAAACTTTGAAATCTGCTTTAAAAACCAAATGAGCTAGAGCTTAAATATTAAGCCTGAAAGATCTCCTAATTGGTGTCTACAAAGTTTGTTCAAATAAAAGCCCTGGGGTTAAAATTGGATTGCCCTGGGGGGCATTGATTTTCCTCATATGAATATAGTGGAAAACTAGAAAAATCCTCTAAAAAACACAAATAGTGAAAACTAAATCATTTAGCATAACTATCTTCTAGTAAGTGTCTACCAAGTTTGTCCAAATAAAAGCCCTGGGGTGCAAAATTGGCCCGCCCTAGGGGGTCGTTGATATTGCTTATATGTACATATATATTGAAAAAAAATCTTTTTTTAAAAAAACAAACAGCTAGAGCTTAGATATATAGAATGAAACATCTTCTAATGGGTGTCTACCAAGTTGGTTCAAATAAATACCACGGGGTTAAAATTAGCCTGTCCGGGGGGTCATTGATTTTCCTATATGAATAAAGTAAAAACTAAAATACATCTTCTTAAAAAGACAAATAGCTAGAGCTTAGATATTAAGCATGAAATATATTTTAGTGAGTTGGGACCGCCCCAGTCATTGATTTTCCTTATATGTATATACATGTAGTAAAAAAATTAAAACATCTTTTAAAAAAAATAAAAGTGCTGGAGCTTAGATATTTGGCAATAAAAATCTTCTGATGGATGTCTACCAAGTTCGTTCATTACACATAAAAACCCTTAGGGTCATAAATTGGCCCTGCCCAAGTGGGTTATTGATTTTCCTTTTATGTATATTGTAAAAAATTAAAAAAATTAATAAATGAATTTGGCCTGGTGGGGTCATTCATTTTCCTTATATGTACACATCCTTTTGGAACATTTGTTTTACTTTAGCAATAGCCACCAGTAATGATTTTACACTAGCAGTATTTCAGATACAAATATGAACTTTATGATATCAGTTTAAGATTAAGATTTTATATCTACTTTTGTTAAAAGTTTACATTATTACTTGTCCCTTGTCATGGAGAGTTTCTATATTCGGATGGGTGATTTCATGGCCATCATAGCCCTCTTGCTTAAATTACAGTATTGATATGACCATTAAGACCGTGCTTAGAATAGGTTAAAAATAGGTAAAATAACATATTTGTATGTCATGTACTTCAAATCACATCGGTTCTCTCTTGCAGTCATGAACATGAAGTTTATACTATATTAATATTCAAAGAAGAATGGTGTTCATAGTTCTTCTCATCCTGGAGTTGGCATAACACTTTGGTTACAGTTATTATTTGTTACTTTTTCAACATCATATCTTGTTAAACACCAAAGATATTTGCTAGTTACACATATTTGAGATCATAATAGGAGTTAACCCTCTAAGGCCCATGACTCTGGCATGTATTTTAACTTTTAATTATGGATGACAATTTGTGAATACAAAAAGTATTCTTTTTTCTCAAAATTATGTAATGTATTTTTTTTAATGATTTTAGTTTATTCCTACATAATCCAAGCTCTTGTTTTATTTGTTTTATTATAAAGCTCTGAGGATAGTCAAGTGAGCTGTCCTACATCAACTGATATTTTATCCTTTCATACAGGGATGGATGAATTTTATTACACATTCCAAAGTGTTTACAAGAAATATGCTATTTCAAAAAGAATATAATATTTAAATAGTGTAAATGTTGCTGTCCTTATCTAGCTTGTAGTTATTCCAACTTTCTTTTTCTGTCCTGCTTTTGTCATTGTCATATTTTGTCGTAACTTTTATGTCCTTGTATTTATCAGTACAGATAGGAGTATACTCATATGAAACTTTGCAGCATTGTTTCTCCTCCTTATATTTAGTGACATAGAATAACACTGTAAAGCGTCTCCAGCTCTACCTTCTTGTTCCATGCACTTTCCAAGAATATTTAGAGCTGTTTCCCGATGTCCAAGGTTTGGTTCTTCTTTTATGGTACTGATAAGTTTTAAGAGCGCAGCTTGTTTCTGATCATGTCTCCCTAAATGGTTGTAAACTTTGTATTGTAGAAAGTAGAGGTAAGGGAGGGAATCCACCACAGCACAATCCATCCATTCATCATCTTCTGTACGAAACATTCTGTCCTCTTGTGTAGATCTAAACATTTCATATCTGAGTTCAGTTGGTACACAGTGAATTTCACATGGCAGAAATCTAACACATGATGCTGTTGTATACTGTAAGACTTCTTCATTATAATTGTCACATAATTGCGCAAATCCTTGTTTAAATATTTTCTCAAATTGATAACAACAACAGACAGACTCAACAATTTGAAGATCATAACTTCTTTCAATCTCACTGATTACTAGGTCAGCTTTTTGTATTTCTTGAACACAGTAAAGGATTGAAGCTAGTTTAAGTTTACTTGATGCAACATCTGTAGTCAGACCAAGTGAGATGAGTTTGAGGGCATCGGCTGATACAGTGTTGTATAGACAGATGTTGCGTGAAGCCAGGACAGATCCAAGTGTTGTACAATACCACCGTAACAGAAGAAGACTGGCTGTCTTAGCCAATCCTTCATATTGACAGTAGAATGCTTTTAATATATATTTTTTTAATTTTTCTACAGCTTCATTAGGACTACTGTCCTTAAGAAGATTACAAGTTTCTGTTAGTGTGTGAGATTTTCCGAGAGCCAGATTAAATAATAGTGTTCCTGAAATAATATCACTTTCCTTGAATGGACATAAGTTATAAAACTTGAGATGAAGCCTTGAACCAAGAGCATCACATTTAATGCCAAGTAGTGCCACTCCTTCACTGTTGATAATATTGTTGAGTATTTCCAGGATATATGGTTTGACTGCAGGTGAAATTTTTCCCCTCATTAAATTGTTCCCAGGTATGATAAAATGTGGACAATTCTCATTAATGATATTGGTGTACAGGAGATATAAACATTGTGTTAGACAAGAAAGTAAGTTATTTTTTCTCCAGATGTTAGAATGTGTATTAGCAATACAGTGGAAGACTACAGTTTTACACATGTAACTGGATATCACATCTTGAAAGAATGGAGTAATATATGCTTTTAAGATCACTTTCATTAAGACATAACAGCGAATCTGTGTAATATTCAGGTTGAACATTAAACACCTTTCTGCTAAAGATGTTGATATTCTCCATTCAAGTTGCTCATGTTTACTGCCTCTACATCCAACACCAACAACAAAGCATCCAGTTCTGCTGCAATATTGTTTCATTTCAGCAGACGGCCATTGATCTTCATCTTGTTGATCCAACCATTGTCTAGCTTGTTGGGGCCATGTTGTACAATGTAGAGCAAACACTTTATCTAAATCATTGTAGCCTGATTGTCCTTTTAGTATACCTGCAGGCCCATGTATTTCGCGGTCTCTATTGCAAATATTTACTATAGAATTCGTAAAAAACAATTTTCCTGTTCTGTCTTTGAAGAAGTATTGATCAGAATCACCATTAGCAGAAAGAGGTACATCAACTCTCAGACATTGAAGTAAACAATACCCAGGAGATACAGAATTATCTTGAATCATCAAGAGATTACCTACACCAGGTATCCAGTCACTCCAGTCTTGTATCACATTAAATGTTTTATTGTATATAAGTTGATCTAAGTCTGATTGCATTCCTATTGTAGTTGTACCTTCTGATTGACTCCCAAAAATGTGTGTTAAAATACTATTCTTATCAAGTAGTTGGTCATTTATATTTATTAGTGATTCTCTCAGAAGCCATGTTCTTCTCCTCTTCAGTATCATTCTCTCATCAACACCTATATCAGCCAGAACCTCTGATAATCTCATTGACACAGTCTGGGTGTAATTTGGTACTTGATACATTCTGAAAATATCATTAATGTTTGTTTCTAACATATTCAATTTCTTTACTTCTTCTTCTGTTTTTTTATCTAAGATTACCATTATCAGATTAATATTGTTTTTTTTGTTAAATTGTCAATTTTCCTTTATAGAAAATTGTTTAAAAATAAGTTGATATCATCATCATAATGAATGATGATGGTTATCAAATTGTGTTATTTTATGACAAATGTATTGTAGAATTTATATGGTGCATCAAATGGCAGCCATATTGTTTTGTTGAAAATTTTAGGTCAAAAATTAAAACTTTCAACTGAAGTATTGTGAGGTACATTTGAAAAGGAAACTGTTGAGGCATTAATCCTTTACCTATAAAGAAGCTGTTACATTGCCTAAAAAGAAAAAAGAAAATTAAAATAAAAGCAAAAGCCTTACCTGAATCAGTTTGCAGCACATGTAACTTGTATGTCAAAATAAAGTTCCTTCCAATGATAAATATGTGATATGATGAATGAAAACTTTTAAAGTAACATCTATTTTAGTGACACTGAATCTCCATTACCTGAAAAAATTATTTATCAATTGAAAATTTGTATTCCAATAAGGCCAGTAAACACAGCATTATCTTAGTCCAATGTTTACATAGCATGTACACAAAAGTAGTGCAAGGTTAAGTATGGTGTACTATTATGGACATGGCTTACTGATAAAACAAGCAATTATCATAGTATTGCAAGCAATCCATAAGTCCCCTACCAGTTAGAACCCCATCAACATTCTGAAGGGCCATTGGCCATTCACTAATGTTTCAATTTTTCTCTATTTTAAGTAAATTTGTTGGAAAAGTTCTTTAAAAGTGATCACAGGAAACAGTTTTTATGAACAGACAGACGGACTGAAGGACACTCTAAAGTTAATATTTGAAACATCCCTGTTACCAAAATACAACATTTTAAAAGCAAAATTCTTAAAGAGGAGATAACTCTTGAATTAAAGATGCAATTTCATAAAAATTTTCAGCTCTTTTTGACTAATCACAATTATTGTTATATTTGCCATGTTTTAAGCCTATTTGTTGCCAAGGCAACTGATATTTGATCAAAATAGGAAGAACGGATAAGACATGCATAATCTCAAGACTGCTATCTACCCATATGTCAAGTTTCATAAAAGTATTTCCAGTATTTTTTGAGTTATAACTGGATTCAGTTTATGTGTAAAATTTGCCATATTTTCAGTCTATATGTTGCCATAGCAACCAGAATTTTCAACATAGGAAGAAAAGAAAAAGACATGCATAATCTCAAGACTGCCATCTACCCATATGTCAAGTTTCATAAAAATATTTCCAGTACTTTTTGCGTTATCACTGGATCCAGTCTATGTGTAAAATTTGCCATATTTTCAGCCTATTTGTTGCCATAGCAACCAGAATTTTCAACATAGGAAGAAAAGAAAAAGACGTGCATAATCTCCATACTGCCATCTATCCATATACCAAGTTTCATAAAAATATTTTCAGTACTTTTCAAGTTATCGCGGGATCCAGTTCATGCGTAAAATTTGCCATATTTTCAGCCTATTTGTTGCCATAGCAACCAGAATTTTCAACATAGGAAGAAAAGAAAAAGACGTGCATAATCTCCATACTGCTATCTATCCATATACCAAGTTTCATAAAAATATTTTCAGTACTTTTCAAGTTATCACGGGATCCAGTTTTGTGGACGGACTGACAGACTGATGGACGGACGGACAGACGGACGGAGGGTAAACCTAAAGTCCCCTCCGTTAAACCGGTAGGGGACTAAAAATTTACTGCAATAATCCATAAGATAAGCAGGATAATATTTCTTCTTGTAATAATTCATTAAAATGAATTGAAACATAACCTTCTTGCAAAATTAATTAAACATAAAAACCATAAAATCAGAAACTGTAAATTATTATATAGGATTAATTACATTCAAAGCTGTTGTAATATGATGTTAATATTAAAAAGATATTATGCATAATGTTATTTAAATATTTTTTAAAATCAATTTTTAAATATAAAAACATACAGTACATGGTATAATGTAAATTGGAAGAGAAATAAAGTATACCATTACAAATCTATGAAAGTTAAGGTGCCTACATTATAGTCTTTGATCAAAGAATCTACTTCATATGACGCATCTTCGCCTTCATATAGCACCTCATATACTGCATCAGGATTTTCGTCTTTTCCAGAAGAAACAGAAAGCAGGGTGCCTTTGTACCAATTCAGAGAGCCGTCTGATTCTGTCCACTGGTGGTTGATTCTCCTTCCAAGGAATTTTAATTTTCTCAAACCTGTTGATCTGCAAATTTGTATAAAAAAATATTAACTATCCTTTTCAAATACATGTTGAAGGCACTTAAAATCTGAAATAAATATTTATAATTTTTAGCCATTTCTAAACTTAAAATAAAGTTGCAAGTTAAATTTGCTCATTTATTTGGATGTTATGCCAAATTATATTTGGATGTTATGCCAAATTAATGTTTAAAAATAGTAAACAAAAGTTAATTTGAGAACAATTTACAGTTGCTTATAGTGTATAAAGGCAATAATATATGTTTATAACCATCATGATAGGAAAGGATTGCATGTAATGCACAATATTTTGTCAACATTTGTGTTACAGTACACAGTGAAAAAGTACATGAACATAAATTAATATAACAGCTTCATTCAAAAATTATAAAATTCAAATAAGGGTATATTGAAAATTCTAAACATCATTAAAAATTTAAAAATACTTCTTTATACATGTACATGTATACAGAGCAATCTAAACATTAATACTGCTAGATACCAACTTTACTTAAAAAGTACATTTCAACTGTCCCTTTCCATAATGTAAGAAACAAAATTACCTGTTACTGAAGACCACCTGCCTTTAAAGAACACTTTCATGTTTTCTGCATATTGGTATTTCCTAAACAAATTTACAGCTGTAAAAAGAGTGCAAATTGGTAATATCTCCTATTTAACAGAATTCTTTAAAGATCTTAATTATATATAGTTATATATACATTAAAATAAATCACCTTTTACTTGATTGTGTTGGTGTTGGTATTAATGGGGTTGCAATGTAAATTATCTGTGTCTGTCTTAATCTGAGTATGTGAGTCTTTTTGGTCCAATTTGTCACCTTCAATTTTCTTACAGTTCTTTTTCTCTGATCTCTTGCAGGATGTACCACAAAACTGTAAAATATAAAAATGAAGGATTACACAAAAGATACAGGTTACAATAAATATATTTTTATTATTATTCATGGTAATTTATTATATATGATGATATATATGTAAGCACATGTAAATATGCTGAAAAAACAAAAACATTATTATTATAAAAAATGAGTATTACATTTATGGGGAACATACCCATGGTAATTCAGGTTTTCTTATTCCAGATAGAGTACCATGTCTTGGAACTGCTAATTCAGGTAGCATGTGGGTGAAATAGAAAGCCTTTAATTTGGGAATCATAACATTTCTCCATAATTCTGTATCATAGTATATGCGCTGAATAAACATATCATGTGGATTTACTCTTCTAATTATTAGATCACACCATTTGTAATTCATAATATTCATCTGACCTTGTATTTGATAAAAATATTTATGATTTTTTTTCAGTTGAATAATGCCATTCTGCACTGACAAACAAAAGGCTTTATCATTTTCTGCTGATTCTTTGATCATTGCTTTTTTGTTCTGTAATAAAGTCTTAATTTCAATGAGACCTTCAGGACCTTTGGATCCCACTACGCGCCATCGCTGGAGGCTGCTAAATAAGGATTCAGTTTGTCAATAATTAGACCCGGAATATCAATTTTGTATTTAAGATTTTCTTCTTTTCTTTCAAATTAATGTATTCAATTCTTGCATTATCCTCTTCACTTAACCCTTTCAAAGTATACATGTTTCCTTTAAAGTTGGAATACAAAAGCCTTTTCACTAAATTGGGACGGTTATTATTTTGTGATCTTGACATCACTTCTCCAAATACAGAACTTGTGAGTCTTTTCTTTCTTTCAGCAAACCAGTTAATATTACTTGACGGACCACGTGTTTGCTGTTCAATTAATTTACTATTGCATGTAGATATTGTTGATTTATAAAACGTATCACATTCCTTTTTTAATTGTGATGGACTGATATCAGCTGTATCTTGCAGCACAGTTTCGCCATATTCTTTTCTTGCTTTCTTACTGCTGCTTTCAACAGATGCTTTCATTTTCTTCAATTTCCTTTTGTTCCTGTTTATTTCACTACCTTTGGCACGTTTGGTACATCTGTAGCGTACAAACCTTTGTCTATATGTGTTAATAAAAACTCTATCTGGGCGTTTACCTGTAAGTTGATTATAAACTTGTGGTGACCATGCTGGACCTAGCAAAGACCTCAACGCTCCACCATAACATCTTGCGTAAAATGAACCACGGAAGCATTTATTGAACATTTCACCCCCTTCAAATTTACATTTAATGCTCATCCAGGACTCGGCTAAATTACTGGTAAAGTTACCAATCAAACGGTTTGCCTTTTCAGATAGACGATTCAGAAATAGAAAAATGTCTCTTAACAACTCTTCAATATTAAAATTTTTCTGTGATATTGTCTTACCGCCCTTTCTTAACATTTCAATTTCACTTTCAGAATAATTTTTTACAGAATCAGTCCAGTACTCGCATTGGCTTATTATGACAATTATCTTCTTCATCATTATTGCTATTTTCCATTTTATTATCATTTGATTTTGTTATGTCTGTATCTTTCTCCTTATTTTTACAAAAATCTATGGAACATAAATCATGTAAGCCAATGACATGTCTCCCGGCATTTCGTATATCCTGTTTAAGTTTTTTAATTGCTGTCATTTTATTTGGTTCAGAACTTCGCATTACAATAGCGCATCTTACTCCACAACAAATTCTTCTAATGTTATTTCTCGTGAGTTTACCTTTTCCTTTATAATGTGGCTTTTCAGATATTAAACGTTCTAAATTAGATCTAAGGCATTTAGTGGCATGGTTAGCACATTCAATTTTTTTGACATATTGCCCTCAAACAGGTACATTCTTTATAATATTTGCATACAGGGAACTGTCTCCATCAGCTATTACATGCAGGTATCTCACTCCATGTTGTTTTTCACAATTTAAAAAACCTTCTAAAATTATATCACTCTCCATTGCCTGGGAAGATTCAATCCAGTTTTTAAAGCACTCATGCTGTACTGGTTCTTCATTTACAGTCTCAGCACGGCTACATATGTAACACATTTTATTTCTGATACCTACATGCAGAAGTTTCTTTGTTCTAGCCCCGAAAATGACGGCAACTCCAGCCATGGCATTGTAGCTATGTTTGTGACTTCGCTTACTCCAGCCTCCATCACATATGACAGTTATTGCTGGAATACCTTGAAAATATTCGTCATTTTCCTCTGCCAATGCACGCTCTTCCTGACCTGCTTTCACAAGTTCTTCATCAAGAAGGGACTTCCACATATGTCCAATCTCATTCTCAATTGAAGAGTACTTTTTTTCAGTAATGCCTGGAATTCCTATACTTCCAAAACATTCATTGAGCGAAGAGCAACCTCCTCCTGTTACCATGCTACCCCAAACTGAACGCACATTGATATCAACCATATTTGTATAACCAAACTAATATCACTATTTTCCAGTTCAAATGTCTTACCACATCCTTGGCATTTACAGGTGATGATGGTATAAAAACCGTTCCTTTTTATATGCCCGAAAGAATTTCGGACATATTATGTTATACCCCCTGGCGTCCGTCCGTTAGCAATTTGGTTTCCGGAGCATAACTTAAGTTCCATTTGGCCCACAATATTCAAACTTCATAGGATGATTGTCCATATTGGGTAGAAGACCCCTATTGATTTTGGGGTCATAAGGTCAAAGGTCAAGGTCACTATGACCTTAAAACTGAAAACAGTTTCCGGAGCATAACTTAAGTTCCATTTGGCCTACAGTGTTCAAACTTCATAGGATAATTGTCCATAATGGGTAGAAGACCCCTATTGATTTTGGGGTCACAAGGTCAAAGGTCAAGGTCACTATGACCTTAAAACAGTTTCTGGAGCATAACTTAAGTTCCATTTGGCCCACATTGTTCAAACTTCATAGGATGATTGTCCATATTGGGTAGAAGACCCCTATTGATTTTGGGGTCAGAAGGTCAAAGGTCAAGGTCACTATGACCTTAAAACTGAAAACAGTTTCCGGAGCATAACTTAAGTTCCATTTGGCCTACAGTGATCAAACTTCATAGGATGATTGTCCATATTGGGTAGAAGACCCCTATTGATTTTGGGGTCACAAGGTCAAGGTCACTATGACCTTTAAACTAAAAACAGTTTCCGGAGCATAACTTAAGTTCCATTTAGCCCACAATATTCAAACTTCATTGGATGATTGTCAATATTAGGTAGAAGACCCCTATTGATTTTGGGGTCACAAGGTCAAGGTCACTATTACCTTAAAACTGAAAACAGTTTTATGAATATAACTTAAGTATCATTTGGCCTACTGTGTTTAAACTTCATAGTATGATTGTCCATTTTGGGTAGAAGACCCCTAATGATTTTGGGTTACAAGGTCAAAGGTCAAGGTCACTTTTACCTTAGAATTGAAAACAGTTTCTGGGGCATAACTTAAAGTTCCATTTGGACCACAATATTGAAACTTCAAAGGAGGATTGTTATTTGAAGGAGGTAATACTTTATTTTACTCCCATGTCTTACAAATGCTTCATCTTTAATAAAAAAAAATCACTTTCGGGCATATAATGCTCCGCCTAGCGGTGCTCTTGTTTCACTTTCCAGGACAATAACATTGTCATTTGAAAGGGCTTTCATGTGAGCTTCAGTGCAAAGAGCGGCATGTGAAGTTATTTCTAAAATGTGATTTTTCAGTTTATGCATGTTAATGATTCTACTACCTTATTAATTATCTTTCAATGATGTTATATACAGTCTTTCTTTTTCTTTATCGAGCAAACATTTGAATTTTCTAGCTCTCTGAATAATAATTTTACTAAGTGTAAATTTCAAACCTTGTTTTTTCTGCCTAATATAGAATGGGTCCACATGTTTAATATTCCTAAATTTTCTTCTCAAATTTTCATCTTTAATGACAATTTTCCTTCTATATTTCAAACTATGAATTCCAGTGGCCTTATTAAAAACTTGTCTTTTCCCTTTCTGATTTCTTTTATTACCCATCCTGGTGGATTAAAACTTTCTTGTGCCACTACAATATTTCCTTTAATTTCAAGCTATATGTTCACCACAAGTTATCCAAGTATAAAATATTTCCAAATTAATGAATACACAGACACAACAATTGAAATAAATTCCATAAAATATATTTTAAAATTAAATTCCAGGAATTTTGAGCACATCAGTACACCATACTGGTTACTTGTATATCCACTTTCATTCATGTCATTTCACGCTTCATTAGTTTGAAAAATATTTTTGTAAAACAATACAAATTTCGGGCTAACTTACCTTCAAAACTTAATTATAATATTACACTTGCATAATTATTCAGAAGAAATAAAATACAATTCATAAAATTGTTTTTACAGGGCATTCGAGAACCTGTTGTTTTTGTTTACATTTTGTTGAATGAAAACGAAAGTTACTTATTTGTAAATGCTAAATCATCGTACAACTTGGCCGATCGGTATAACAATTTATGGAATAAAGAAAGTGAAGAAAGTACCAGTGTATAAATTATACTTAATACATCTGATCTTACCGGTAATAACTCAATACAAGTTGAAAAGAAGATTTTCCGCCACAACGTGTCTACAATTCCGCCATGTTTAATTACTTGGTACCCATTCTAACAAACTATAGTAATCGTAACGCGCACGACATTGGGGTAACCATACGAAATCCATATCCGCCCAATTGTACGGAATTAAAAGAATGTACGCGATTGTTCAAAGTTCCATGATATAATGCGTGTATTTGAAATACGTTTGTTATATTGATATTTTTTAACAAAGACGAAAACAAAACAATAAAAGAAATGTCATTTTCCTTAATATGCGCCAAAATTACCCGATCTTTCAGGTCAGGTCTACTTCAGTGTATGAATATTTTTTAATTCCTTTCGTTATCACAGGTTATCGGCGTGGGACCAAGCCCTACCCCTAAGGTACCACCCCCCAGGACCCACTATACTACCCAAATATACTTCAATACATTCAAAATACATGTCAATACAAAATCAAACAATCCTATCAAAAAATATAATACTGATACTATAAACATGTATTTTGAATGTATTGAAGTATATTTGGGTAGTATAGTGGGTCCTGGGGGGTGGTACCTTAGGGGTAGGGCTTGGTCCCACGCCGATAACCTGTGTTCGTTATGCGGTCAACAGAAAGCCGAAAAATGTAAATAAATACAAGAAAGATATTACTATGTCAGGTATAAAGCGATCGAAATGAAATTCTGTGTATTTAGGTATGGTGTATGAATATTTTTCTTCATGGGAATATTAATCAGTTTTAATTTATTTAAAAAAGCGAAGCATAAGAAGAATATCCTTTGGGAAAAAACGACGTAAAAAAAGACACATTTGATAAAATGGCGGGTCAAAAATATATGCCGAAGCACGTGAAAAGTTTGGAATACGTAAAGGAGGTTATTTAACCGAAATTTATCATTCGGGTGCACTAATTTGATATATTGACTTAATGTTTATGAAAGAATTTGTATCTAATACTTCGTAATTAAACCAAATTTTGACATAGCAGTATGTGTGTAATTTTCAGTTTCAAACTTTTGCAACACTGTCATATTTTAATTTTTGAATAAATAAGTTACTCCAATGATGACATATCCCTATATATTTAATATGAAATTAGGCAAGGCCTATGAACGGGGAAATCGTTAAAAATTCCTTTCATTCTTTCCGTTTTAAAGGTGTTATTCGGTATTACATGCACCGCTTCCGTTTTCACTCGGAACACTCGACGATTATCATTTATCCGAAAAGTTGAGATTTGTTCCGTTATCGGAATACCCCGCCTATTATCATTGAGTTACATTGTAAATGGCGGCGCCCGACTAGAACTGACACTGAAAAAAATCATTGATAGGTATAGAATTCTATATATTTTTAAATTGTTTTTTATTTGATTTTCTTTTACATATACACGTGTAGTCTATAGCTGGGCAAGCCAAAGCCCGGAATCGCTTCGCGGGCCCGGTCTTTGACTTCCCCGTATTAAAATTTAACTTTTTTTACTCAATACTCTTCTCTATTTTGCAATTCAGCAACTGCCATTTAATGTTGAGGAGTAGCACATTCACAAGTTTGATGTACCTTATTTGGTGAAAATTGATTTATGCTGTTTATTTCTATATACCCTCTGAATCGAAAATCTCAATCAAATCCATAACTTTGAAATTTTAATCAACACTAGTCAGTTTCATATTATCTTTAATCCTATACAAAACTTGACCACTTTTTGAAATCAATTTAAACTTGTCAGTCGTGTAGAGAAATCATTAAATTTTTACCTTTTTGTTTATATCTGCTGCAGATTTAAGATCATGAAGTCACTAGATGTTCAGTATTTTAAAGAAAAACAAAATATTTTAGAAGTTTACAATAAGAGTAATTTGGTTTTTCTGGTTTTTCTGGATTTATTTTTAACTTCCTCTTTCTCTTTTAATCTTAAAAAGATAACTCTGTTGAGCTGTTATTTCATATCTGACATTTGTTGTCTCCCTTTGTTGAAGAAAACTGACCGACATTGTCTCCCTTTGTTGAAGAAAACTTACTGACATTGTCTCCCTTTGTTGAAGAAAACTTACTGACAAGCTATTTGGACAAGATAAGATAAAGATAAACTATACTAAGTTCATGCTTCATGTATGCTTCTTGTATGTATAAAGGGACTCCACTGAGTTTTTTGTCATACCGGACTGAAATATTTTTTCAAGATTAATGTTCTATTTCATGTAGGTCTAGACGATATTAACTTTTGTTAAAAAAAATCAGACCATTGACTCAGTTTGTTTTTCCAGCAAAGTTATTCTTATTGTGAACAGTGACACAAAAGTTTTACTAAGTTACTACGCTTTTCCCTCAAATTGAGCTAAGAATAGCACAAAAGTATAATTTTTGTGTCGCCTCTACAGAGTAGTGGCAACATGTAGATATCACCCTTTCCGTCGTTTGTCTGTATGTCTGTCTGTACAAACATATAGATATTTAGGGGGCTATTGGAACAATAGATAACAGTAAATTTCCTTTGATGCTATTCATTCAGTAAGCTCTTATGTGGCCATTTTTTATGTGGCTGAAAGAACAAAATAGAGAATAAATAAGTAACCACTTGGATACCAAACTTTGAGCAAGTCCGTCTGTTCGTCACAAAACTTTTATGGACTACACCTCAGAAACTACTGGTGCAATTTCATCCAAACTTTACAGGAATTATCAGTACCAAGTTAAGTTGTGCATATCTTGGGCATTTTCTGGTTCAATGATTTTTGTCAGGGTTGTGGCTCTTTAATAATTATTATTTTAAAGTTTGTCAGGACTACTCTTCTTTAACCAGTAATACAATTTTAATTAAACTTTTACAGTTTTGATCTGTAGCTCAAGTACATGTCCAAATTACACAGATTTTCAGGTTGAATAATATTTGGTCAAATAATGGCCCTTGAATATAAAAGGTGGTTTTTTTGTTGGCAGCTACATAGAAGCTTGTCCGGACTACTTATCAGAACTACAGGTTCAATTTCAACTATACAGGAATGACGGGAAATATTTTATGCCCCTTTTAATTTTAAATTTTTGCCCTGTTAAATAATTTTTCTTTTTGGTTACCATTACTAAATCCTTAATATCATGAGGCAAACAATTAAAAAGGACCCCTCTTTTAAATTAGCCTTCACACTTTAAATGTTTTTGGCATTCAAGGGTAAAATTTTTGAAAATCAGGAAATTTTCTCAAATTTTCGTTTTTTTTTTTTAAAGTTAAAAAACACATTCATGGGGTTTATTTTTTTCTAACACAACTTTTATTTTATTTTTATAAGAACCCATTTCAATGAATTTAAGATTTTGAATTCCTACCCAAATTTCCAGTTTTGAATTTTTCTACCCCTTTTTATTTAATAAATTTTTTTAAATTTTTACTGTTGCAATTTTCACCGGCCGGGTCCACCGGGCCAGTGCTAAATTCGATGACTGGTAATCTTCAAAGTTATTGAACAAATTGCAGGCAGGCAGCTTTAAAATGATAGTTCATAATGATAAACCTTAGAATCTTTATATTGCATTAATAGACTAAGAAAGAATAGACTATTTTCATAACTAATGCAAAGAAAAAAAATCGCCATATTGATAAAATACTGAATTTTCCTGCAAATTTGAAATATATTGAAATTGTCTGCAAATTTGAAATATACTGAATTTTCCTGCAAATTGGAAATCCCCACAAAGCCTCTTACCTTTTTGTGTTGCCTTGAAAAGGCGACATATAGGGGTTACTTTTGTCGGCGGTGTTGGCAGCGGTGTTGGCATCGGCGGTGTCGTTGTCGGCGTCCCCTAAAGCTTGTCGGGCAAAGCTCAGTCACTATATATATATAAGTTGGATTGACTTCAAACTTGGTATGCATGCTTCTTTCAATAACCCGAAGTGCAGTGCACAAGAAATAGTTATCTGCACTTCTAAATTTTTGAGTTATTGCCCTTTGTAAATTTTCATACTTTGATTTTGTCCGGGCCATTTCTCTTCAACTACAATAGGTATATGGACTTGAAACTTAATAGGATGATAAATGACGATAAAAGTGCAGTGCCACAAAAACCGGTACTCTTCACTTCTTATTACCCCCCGCCGATGGAATCGGGAGGGGATATAGTTTTGGCGTTGTCCGTCCATCCGTCCTTCCGCCCGTCCATCCGTCCGTCCGAATTTCGTTTCCGGAGTAGTTCTCTGCAACTACTGGTTGGGAATTCAACGAAACTTTATGGGAATCATCAATATCAAGAGGAGATGCGCATATTGTCAGCTTGTTTTCTTCAAACCCTTTTAAAAACTCAAATTATGGCCCTTGCATTATTATGAGTATGAATATAAAATAAAAATAGTTTCCGCACAATTTCCCTCGCAACAAACGCCTAGAATTTAACGAAAATTTTAAAGGGGCCCTTCAATCCCAAAAGAGGGGGATGCGAATTCTCGGCTTGTCCTCAGACACTTTAAATTTCAGATTATGGCCCTTGATTGAGTTAGCAGTATCCCATTTTGAGAAAAAAAATTTTTTTCCCCGCGCTACTTCTCTGAATCATGGCGGGAATTAAAACAAAAAACTTTAGGGGGAAACTTAAATATAAAAGGGGGAATGGGGCATATTGCGCCTTGTTCCGGCAGAAAATTAAAACCAAAGATTTATGGCCCCCCTTGATTATTTAGAGTAGCATATAAGAAAATATCGTTA